>NW_022990857.1:35000-36475 GCF_902827175.1 Gymnodraco acuticeps | reverse complement strand
CCCAATTCCCGGAGGTTCTGGGCCGAATTTGGGAGCTCATCGGCGGCCTGCCGTGCACTCCCAGCCGTGGAGAGCAAAAAAAAAGTAAATAAAACGGTCAATTACATGTTAAAATAATCAACAATGAAGTTCCTGTCCATTTCATGTACATTTCCTCGTGTCCATTTCATGTACATTTGATGGGGGAGTCACATTTGGATGAAAGTGACCCAATTCCCGGAGGTTCTGGGCCGAATTTGGGAGCTCATATGCGGCCTGCCGTGCACTCCCAGCCGTGGAGAGCAAAAAAAAGTAAATAAAACGGTCAATTACATGTTAAAATAATCAACAATGAAGTTCCTGTCCATTTCATGTACATTTCCTCGTGTCCATTTCATGTACATTTGATGGGGGAGTCACATTTGGATGAAAGTGACCCAATTCCCGGAGGTTCTGGGCCGAATTTGGGAGCTCATAGGCGGCCTGCCGTGCACTCCCACCCGTGGAAAGCAAAAAAAAGTCAATAAAACGGTCAATTACATGTTAAAATAATCAACAATGAAGTTCCTGTCCATTTCATGTACATTTCCTCGTGTCCATTTCATGTACATTTGATGGGGGAGTCACATTTGGATGAAAGTGACCCAATTCCCGGAGGTTCTGGGCCGAATTTGGGAGCTCATCGGCGGCCTGCCGTGCACTCCCAGCCGTGGAGAGCAAAAAAAAGTAAATAAAACGGTCAATTACATGTTAAAATAATCAACAATGAAGTTCCTGTCCATTTCATGTACATTTCCTCGTGTCCATTTCATGTACATTTCCTCGTGTCCATTTCATGTACATTTCCTCGTGTCCATTTCATGTACATTTCCTCGTGTCCATTTCATGTACATTTCCTCGTGTCCATTTCATGTACATTTGATGGGGGAGTCACATGTGGATGAAATTGACCCAATTCCCGGAGGTTCCGGGCCGAATTTAGGAGCTCATATGCGGCCTGCCGTGCACCCCCACCCGTGGAAAGCAAAAAAAAGTAAATCAAACGGTCAATTATATCTTAAATTCATCAAAAACTACGTTTTTAAAAATTCTCGAAAAACGGCTAAGTGCCAACGGGTGAGGGGACCAACCCTTCGGCGCTTCGGGCGGAAGCCCCGGAGACATTTCCACTGACCCGTTGCACTTTTCAACGGAGAGGGGAAGTGAGACCTCCCCTCCTCCGTTAACAATTTTCATTCAACTTTTCCAAGCTACCTTCTGCACGAAATCGGAAACCCGGTTTTTGAGAGCACTTAGAAAAAAACAGCCTATTTCTCATGATGGGGAAATCATGGAGGAATGCATCCGATGAGTGAGCACTTTGGATCGGATACAACGAGACACTATTTTCGGACACAATTGTTGCCCGGAGGACCCCCAATCACGGTTCTTACAAAACTTTAAGTTTTTGAACTGGCCTCTGGAGGAATGCAAGGGGAGTTTCGACGGAATAACGA
>NW_022990857.1:5000-27500 GCF_902827175.1 Gymnodraco acuticeps | reverse complement strand
CATGGCAGTGAAGGAACCATGAGGGGGTAGCTGAGTGCTAGAATCATCAGCCCCCCCCCCCCGAGGAATAGCCCACAAGGACAGCTAATAGGGAGGGGGAGATGCAGCTTTCCCTTCACGGGTAGAACTGATCAGAGCAAAGTAGACTCCTCTGCTGCGCCGTCCCGGCTTGCCGTGTCTTTGTCCACCCAATCCGCTGACGGCAGCTTCTGGGCTGCCTGCTAGAGAGATGTCTTCCTCCTCCTCGTCCTCCGGCCCGCTGATGGCGGCTTCCGGGTCGATGCTGTAGAGATGTCTCCAGGGTCCTCCTTCTCCGGCCCGCCGATGATGCCTCCCGGGTCGTCTGCTGTAAGGATGCCTCCAGGGTCCTGCTCCTCCAGTCTGCTGCTTCCGAGTAGTCCACGTCTGCCAGGGCCACGTCCGTCCTGATGTCGTCCCCTGGTCCTAGCAGGTGGTTTCCCCGCCGCACACTGGCTCCCGTGGTACGAGCTGTCCCCCCTTTTTCTCCCAGGCAGACGGCATAAGAGGTCCGCTGGGTCACTCGGTCGGGGTCGGAGAGCCTGGGGTTGAGCCACTTTGTCCTCGTGCTTCTCGGGTCCCCCTTTTGGCGCCGGTGACCTGTGTGGAGAAATCTGATACAACTCCCTCAAGCCTACGCTCAGCTGTTTTGACCCACTTGGAGCCTGTTGGTGGGGTGTCTTGAAACAACAGCCGTCTGTGAACCGGTTTTCCAAATTAATTGTAGACCTCCTATCTGCCAGTGCAGCTTCAGAATCTTAATACTTGGATTGTGCCAACTAAATAAGAACCCCAACATCTTTAGGTAAACTAAATAACATATTTCAATAGCTCTGAATTTCTGACAAGCATCCGTGTTTATTTTTAAATGAAATCCTATTTAAAATCCAAACATAATATGAACTGCTAATGTTTCTGGTAAAGAAACACACTAATGTTATGGATTCAAAAACAACCAAAATCACGATGCTAACAAAGTGAATGATTTCCTGGTGATACTGCTTCTACCTGTCAGTGCTTAGATATTATCACGCTGAAAAAACGAATACAGAATTCCAACAAACTGTCATCAAATGTCTTTCTATTATAAATTTAGATGAAATGTATATCCCTATAATGACCTAAACAATAAAGTCTATGGCTTTTACTTCTTTACCAGGCTAGTTACATGATGTCTAAATTAAATTCTGTCTCATTACACTACTATGTTTTAGCTTAACTTAACTGTAATATGTTCTTTCTACATTTCAAACCTCAGTTACTCTAATGTCTGTTAAAATATTACAAAATTGTTTCATTATCACAGGTCAACTTCTTCGGTTTCACAGTAGCCCCTTGGCCACTGCTTCTTTGTTACCTGTTATAATTCAAATCAATATTTAGAAACATCTCAACATTCATCAAACAGTATCTTATCCCCAGATATGGAGCAGGTTAATTACATTCAATGCTCAATCCTTAAAAGAAAAATTTAAATTGTGAATTTTACAGCCATGTTAACATTTATACATTATACTCACTCCCCCCTTTTACACATGAAATCATGTGTAACAAAAGCCTGTAATGGGAGGGGAACAAAAACTGTCAGGTAATTGGTTAGGGACATAACGAACATTATTATCATTATTTCCACAGTGAACACTTCAGTGAAAAGAAGTGTTCCTCTCCGTCCTTCAGGCCTAAAAGAAACAGAATCTTCAGATTGTAGTTTTACATTTGCAAACCGCCAACTCATGTGAGAGTAAAATATCACATGTGCGGTTTCCCCTTTTTGTGGAATTTTTAGGAAACCTCTCGTTTCCCTTGGAGCTCCAAAATAATATGTTAGTCCAAAAACATGCTTGGTTAGTTATTGTTTTAGAATCATGCAGTTACACTGATCACATGCCGGCATACATTCACACTCACACTGTCTGGTTGTCATGTCAAGTTTGGTCAGGTTCACCCCAGAGTCAGTCATCCACAGTGCCTTGTCAAGTTACACTGTCGGTCAGGGTCAAAGGTCAGTTGGTCTCCGTCTTTTTTGGCCATGTGTCGTGCTCTGCAGAGACTTTGACATTTCAGCATAGGCCAGTATCCTTTGTCTACAAAAATATGTCACGATTTCAACTATGATTTTCAAGATGATTCTCACTTGTCATTGGGACTTCCGCCTCCCACTTTTCCTGAAACTTGGTACAAAACTCACTTCCTTCGAGTACCACTACTAATTAAAATGTCTAATGATCTATTTCAGAAACTTGTGTACAATAACTATTATCTTGAGTCAAAACATTACTAGGATCTGTGTCGCTCTGCATTTCATAGGTCATTATAATTCTGGTCTACTTAAAAAACGATGTTAAACTCTTTAGCAGTGTGTGGAACCTTGGGTGTCCGAACATGCAACAATTACTCCCTCCTTTATCAAGGATTTAAAACCGAAGTCTGGTAATAACTATGCCACAATGGTGAAATCAACACTTTAGATTGGAATTTAATATGTGGCTTGGCACTAGCCATTAATACAAACAAAGATTTGTCCTATAGAGTGGTTCCTAACCAATGAGATCACTACTTTATTCACACGTGAATAAAAATGTCTTAAAGAATGAATTGTTAACATGATGAAAATATTGAAGAATATGGTTCTACTCTGTCAGTGTGTTTTAGGATGATTATCATTTTACTTTAATAGTTTCCTCTTTACTGCTATTTTTAATTTACCAAATGATTAATAAATCTTTCTGTCTTTACGTATTTATGAAGTTAATTCAAGTTATTTAAATGTGCGTTTCGTGAATAAGTGTGTTTATGTGTAACTCACTCATTCCCGTTCTCCTTTCCTCCCTCCCCTGGTTTTCTCAAGCCGTGACCCCGGCCTCCTCACTTCTAATCGACCATGCCAACTCCTCTGATTCTGTCTTCTCTTCAGTCCATCAGCTGTTGAATCCATCCGCTGTAACTTTTGTAGGCAGCCATTGGCCCAGTCACATCTGCAGCCCCATCATGCCACTGTTGTTGCACTCCTCCTTTACAGTCTCTCTGCTGTTTTTATGGAGGGCGGATTCTGCTCTCATGTCCTGTCTGAGGGGCCGATGAGAGTATCTCTCTGTATGTCAGCATGCTGGTTTGGTTCTGGATGCCACAGGTGGAGATAGTTCTGGCTGCAGTCTTGATGTAGTCTTGTTGTTGTTGTTGGTTCAGCTCTGGTTCTCTGTCTGTACGATGGAGAAGGAGGAGTCTCCTGTTGGGTTAGGTCTCGTTGTCTGCTTGGAGGGTCGGGATCAAAGCCTTTCTAACTCAGAGGGGGAGTCCAGGTCCCGGTACACATGACCTATAAGAAGTCTAGCACACTGATGTTAAATAAATCCAACCCTTTCCACTCTGTCTCTTTCTAATCATACTATCTGTCTTAGTTGTTAAATGCCATCTAAACAACATAATTAATGTCTACTTATGATATTACAAAAACTAACTCCAAAAATTGTTTCATCCATTGTTACCTATTTACCCAACACAACTCTGAAATACTTACATGTTTCCAGCATCACATATTCCACACACTATGAAAGAACATCTCCATATCTTCTCTCATTTTAAATCCCACTGTTACTTCGAACAATAGTAAACCTGCAGAGCACACCAATCGGATCACAGTAATGAAATTTGAATCAAGTGTAGGCCTGTCTTCTTTCTGAACATTTATTTATATTGTCTACATTTGCAAACAGTTCGAGTGTAAAATGTGTTTTGCACAATGTATTTACACTCTACAGATTCTTGAGTTTACTCATCTCCTGGTGCTGTCGTTGTAAAACATGTTCAATCCCTTATTGTTTTGTACCAGTTTACCAAAATCAGTTATAATTAATATACTGGGAACGTGCTTCCCGTCTTCAATACCGGCCAGCAATGTAATGATTAAACTCTAAGCTCGCATAAGTTTCAAGGGTGTGATACCCCCTTTCAGCCACTAGATGGCAGCAGCAGAAGTTTCAAGGGTGTGATACCCCCTTTCAGCCACTAGATGGCAGCAGCAGAAGTTTCCAGACAAAGGGAAACGCTCTACCTTGGTTTAATATATAACAGACCTCTGGCTTTAAGCTTTTAGCATTGGTCTGTTATTTAAACCCCAGTTTTAAACGGCGACTCGATCTGATATATCGAGTTTTCAGGTTTTGCCGTGCAGGATTCAAACCTCGCATAACAAACTGCACCATTTCTACTCCACTCAGGAATAAACACCTGCAGATCCGCGCCAAACTGCTCTATTTAACGTCACGCAGGACTTTCGTCTACCTGTCGATCCACGTTTACGTTTTGTATATAACTTTCCTAACATAGTAAAATATGCATTGTATATTCCATTTAAAACTATAAAAACACTGTGAAACGCCTACAGACAATCCTAAAGTTTTAGCGTATCCAATTACAGACAGGCGACTTTCATCGTCTGCTTACCTTATTTGCAAAGTTGCAGAGTCCTGCTGATTGTCTGAGATGTTTGAAAGCGTCTGAATTCTTCCTCCGCTTCGTTATAGACGTCGGGTCACCATTTTGTTAGAGATTTGAAGGGATATCTGATCCGCTTTTCAAATCTCCGCGCGTTCCTATGAAGCTGGTTATAATACAGGAAGGAATCCATATCTACAAAGTAACCGTTAACAATAATCTACTTTAATGGCAATATGACAATGCAATACAATCATTACAATACAACATGATATATTACAGTTATATTGTAATGCTTAAGGAGTAATGCCGGCTTACTCCTGCTCTAGTCCGCATACTGCAGAGCTACTTTCACCCGAGCGCAGCATGTGAAGAAGAGGCCGAACGCCAGGGATCCACCGGAGATATACCAGAGCAAGAAGGAGGGGTTTGGTGTTAGGTCAGCTGGTCATCTTTTCAGGTCATCTCATTGGGAGACGCAACGCAGCAGGAAACGCAGCAGGAAACCAAACAGGCTCACTTTACAACAAAAGGTCTCAAGGCCTGCATACCTACACCTCCCCCACAGAGCCATAAAACCCTGTTTACTCCAACCAGCCCAGAATGTTTATAGCCATTTGTAGTCCTTACATTTATGAAAGGATAAAACAGAGAAATCAATATAAAACACAAACACAGGTATTGTTTGAACAGTATTCACTTAACTGCTACTATTGATAAGCACCAGAGAAACCCAAGGGACCTCTCTTAACCTCACAAACACTGCAGCTAGATCTAAGTTGAATGCAAATCAGGACATGCTCTCCCCTTCCCCCATCTTCCTTTGTCCTCAAAAACACATGTCAACAGGCCCCAAATGCAGCTCACAGTTTTACCCAAATTATTCTCCTTTTAAGCTTATCCATAGTTTGCTAACATGAATAAATACAAATATAACTCTACACCACTTACCATATATTACACAGTAACACATGTATTCACTTGCTGTGTACTTGTACTTGGGGGGGGGGGTGTCCGTCAACCCAATATGGCGCCCACTTACCATATATTACACAGTAACACATGTATTCACTTGCTGTGTACTTGTACTTGGGGGGGGGGGTGTCCGTCAACCCAATATGGCGCCCACTTACCATATATTACACAGTAACACATGTATTCACTTGCTGTGTACTTGTAACGAATACGGGCGCCCACTTTCCGCATATTATACAGTAACACATGTATTCACTTACTGTGTACTTGTAACCAATACGGGCGCCCACTTTCCGCATATTATACATTAACACATGTATTCACTTGCTGTGTACTTGTAACGAATATGGGTCCCACTTACCAAATATTACACAGTAACACATGTATTCACTTGCTGTGTACTTGTAACCAATACGGGCGCCCACTTTCCGCATATTACACAGTAACACATGTATTCGGAGGCGTGTGGCGCAGTGGATAGAGCGTTGGTGTTGGGATCAGGGGGTCACAGGTTCAAACCCCACTGCAGTCAGCATGTCGTTGTGTCCCTGGGCAAGACACTTCACCCCAAATCGCTCCTGTGGGGATTGCCCACAGTATTGAGTATGTAAGTCGCTTTGGATAAAAGCGTCTAACAAGTAATGTAATGTAATGTAATGTATTCACTTGCTGTTTACTTGTAACCAATACGGGCGCCCACTTTCCGCATATTACACAGTAACACATGTATTCACTTACTGTGTACTTGTAACCAATATGGGTCTGACAGGCTTGTGGTGGGGAGGGGCAGAAAATGAAAAAAATTGAAAAAATGTAGTTGGCGTTCTGAAACTTTGAGAGTGTGTTGCTTAACGTCTGTGGAACCCGCTTGCAAAATATGGGGACCCTGCGACCTTCGACAAGGTCAAAACGGAGGTCAGAGGTCACATTCGCAATGCCGACAGTACCCTTGACGGCACAAAGGAAGGTCCGACCGCTTTGAGCTTGCTCTCATTAGAACCGGCTCGAAAAGTACATGCAGATTGATGCCTCTGCTGCTCCTAATGTCAAAAGTTACGGCTTAAAATGTAACAAAGCTCCAAAGGTCAAAGGTCACCTGTGCATGCTATACCCTACTGTTTTTGCCACTTAGGAAGGTCCGACTGCTTTGAGCTTGATGTCATTTTAACCGTCTCGGAGAGCAGATGCAGATTCATGCCTCTGGTGCAACAAAATGTGAAAGGTTATGGCTTAAAATGTAACAAAACCTTCCGTTAAGGCCTTTTGAGATGCTGTAGTGCTGCATGAGTGTTTAAAGTACTTTGAAAAGGGCTAAAGAGATAATTTCTTCACAGGGGGCCTCTAAATAGGGCTCAGATCTGGAATCTGAAATATGGGAAACCTAACCCACACAGAACTTTTTTTTTGATAAAATGACAAACTTTCTCACACAATGCAGTTTAGCATCTGACACCCTTGTGGTGGAGGAGGGGAGGAAAATGAAAAAAATTGAAAAAATGTAGTTGGCGTTCTGAAACTTTCAGAGTGTGTTGCTTAACGTCTGTGGAACCCGCTTGCAAAATATGGGGACCCTGCGACCTTCAACAAGGTCAAAACTGTGGTCAGAGGTCACATTTTCATGCTTCACGGTGCCCTTTACGGCACAAAGGAAGGTCCGACCGCTTTGAGCTTGCTCTCATTAGAACCGGCTCGAAAAGTACATGCAGATTGATGCCTCTGCTGCTCCTAATGTCAAAAGTTACGGCTTAAAATGTAACAAAGCTCCAAAGGTCAAAGGTCACCTGTGCATGCTATAACCTACTGTTTTTGCCACTTAGGAAGGTCCGACTGCTTTGAGCTTGATGTCATTTTAACCGTCTCGGAGAGCAGATGCAGATTCATGCCTCTGGTGCAACAAAATGTGAAAGGTTATGGCTTAAAATGTAACAAAACCTTCCGTTAAGGCCTTTTGAGATGCTGTAGTGCTGCATGAGTGTTTAAAGTACTTTGAAAAGGGCTAAAGAGATACTTTTTTGACAGGGGGACTCTAAATAGGGCCTAGATCAGGAATCTGAAATATGGGAAACCTAACCCACACAGAACTTTTTTTTGATAAAATGACAAACTTTCTCACACAATGCAGTTTAGCATCTGACAGGCTTGTGGTGGGGGAGGGGCAGAAAATGAAAAAAATTGAAAAAATGTAGTTGGCATTCTGAAACTTTCAGAGTGTGTTGCTTAACGTCTGTGGAACCCCCTTGCAAAATATGGGGACCCTGCGACCTTCGACAAGGTCAAAACGGAGGTCAGAGGTCACATTCGCAATGCCGACAGTACCCTTGACGGCACAAAGGAAGGTCCGACCGCTTTGAGCTTGATGTCATTTTAACCGTCTCGGAGAGCAGATGCAGATTCATGCCTCTGGTGCAACAAAATGTGAAAGGTTATGGCTTAAAATGTAACAAAACCTTCCGTTAAGGCCTTTTGAGATGCTGTAGTGCTGCATGAGTGTTTAAAGTACTTTGAAAAGGGCTAAAGAGATAATTTTTTGACAGGGGGACTCTAAATAGGGCCTAGATCAGGAATCTGAAATATGGGAAACCTGACCCACACAGAACTTTTTTTTGATAAAATGACAAACTTTCTCACACAATGCAGCTTAGCATCTGACAGGCTTGTGGTGGGGGAGGGGCAGAAAATGAAAAAAATTGAAAAAATGTAGTTGGCGTTCTGAAACTTTCAGAGTGTGTTGCTTAACGTCTGTGGAACCCGCTTGCAAAATATGGGGACCCTGCGACCTTCAACAAGGTCAAAACTGTGGTCAGAGGTCACATTTTCATGCTTCACGGTGCCCTTTACGGCACAAAGGAAGGTCCGACCGCTTTGAGCTTGCTCTCATTAGAACCGGCTTGAAAAGTACATGCAGATTGATGCCTCTGCTGCTCCTAATGTCAAACGTTACGGCTTAAAATGTAACAAAACCTTCCGTTAAGGCCTTTTGAGATGCTGTAGTGCTGCATGAGTGTTTAAAGTACTTTGAAAAGGGCTAAAGAGATAATTTTTTGACAGGGGGACTCTAAATAGGGCCTAGATCAGGAATCTGAAATATGGGAAACCTGACCCACACAGAACTTTTTTTTGATAAAATGACAACCTTTCTCACACAATGCAGTTTAGCATCTGACAGGCTTGTGGTGGGGGAGGGGCAGAAAATGAAAAAAATTGAAAAATGTAGTTGGCGTTCTGAAACTTTCAGAGTGTGTTGCTTAACGTCTGTGGAACCCCCTTGCAAAATATGGGGACCCTGCGACCTTCGACAAGGTCAAAACGGAGGTCAGAGGTCACATTCGCAATGCAGACAGTACCCTTGACGGCACAAAGGAAGGTCCGACTGCTTTGAGCTTGATGTCATTTTAACCGTCTCGGAGAGCAGATGCAGATTCATGCCTCAGGTGCAACAAAATGTGAAAGGTTATGGCTTAAAATGTAACAAAACCTTCCGTTAAGGTCTTTTGAGAAGCTGAGTGTTTGAAGTACTTTGAAAAGGGCTAAAGAGATAATTTTTTCACAGGGGGCCTCTAAATAGGGCATATATCAATAATCTGAAATATGGGAACCTTCACCCACCCAGAACTTTTTTTCAATAAAATGTCAAACTTTATCACATAATGCTGTCTGGAGCTAAGAATCTGACAGGCTTGTGGTGGCAGAGGGGAAGAAAATGAAAAAAATTCAAAAAATGTGCTTGGCACTCTGAGCCTTTGAGAGTATGTTGTTGCACTTGTGTGGAACCCGCTTGCAAAATGTGACCGTGTACAGTACTAAGAGCCATTTCATTTTATTCCCCTCCCCCACCACGAGCCTGTCAGATTCTAAGCAGTGCAGTTGCAGTGATATAAGGGTTGCTCATTGATCGCGTGTTCGAATCCATGCTGTGGCATGCATGCAACATTTTTTACATTTAGTCAAGAGAGAATTATATGTGGAAAGTTGTCTTCTCAGACATATTTGAAGTTGATTATTGTATAGTTATAGTTGTTTTTCACACGCTGGGAGTACTTCCATTCGCTACGTCTTGGTCTGTAGATGTGATTTGATGTGTCGTTTGTACATTTTGATGGCGGAAAAGATAATGTTCCGTTGATATACATACTGAGAAATATATCTCTATATATTAGACGTTTTTCTCAGTAGTCTCTTAGCGGCCCTGTGTCGCACTGAGATAAGCGTTGGACTTTGCTGCGGGAGACCCGGGTACGATACCCGCCTAAGCAGTTTTAATGAAAATGCGAAAATTATTTAAAATTAGTTAGGGAGAAAGGAGCTTTACTTTTAGGTTAATTATTATAGGTTTATTTATTTTGGAATTATTAAATATAAAACAATTGTGTTGAATTAAGAGGGAAAATGGGTTACATTATATGTCAGGGTGAACAGTGAATGTGTGAAATCCTAGTATTATGCTAACCACTAGCAGCAAAGCTAGCATCACAGCTCCGTTCTGCCTCACTTCATTGAGGAATATCTCCCCGCTCCATGTGCACTCTGGCCCCGGTACATGTGTTGCCTGTAAATGCTAACCGCTAGCAGCAAAGCTAACATCACAGCTACTGCTCCGTTTGGGGATACTTTGCACACGTTTTTCACACGCTAGAAGTCCGGGAGTACTTCCGTTCACTTCGTCTTGATCTGTAGATGTCTATCGATGCATCGTTTGTCCATTTTGATGGTGTAAAAGACTACTGTCTGCGCGAAATCGGAAACCGGAAATCGGTTTTTGAAAGGACTCGGAAAAAAAACGGCTGCCTCACTTCATTGAGGAATATCTCCCCGCTCCATGTGCACTCTGGCCCCGGTACATGTGTTGCCTGTAAATGCTAACCGCTAGCAGCAAAGCTAGCATCACAACCACTGCTCCGTTTGGGGATACCTCTATGAGCTATAAGGGACAGGGTGTCGCAGTGTGATAAGATTAGCTACTTCATGCAGGAGGTTGGGGTTCGGACCAGCCTCGGCAGTGTGAATTTAAATAGGCATAAGGCATAGAGTAAGTATTGTCACGGTGGACAGTCATTGAGTTATCATACTTAAAATCCAACATTTAGATTTGACTAAATAAAAAGAAAAAACCTAGTCTCTTAATTAAAAAATTGTACATTAATATTTATTATATGCGTGGTATCAGTCTAAGCGTCTTTGAGTTGTGAAAAGCGCTATATAAATGAAATGTATTATTATTATTAAGCTTTGTAGTGTGTAAATGAAGTCTCCAGGACTTAGCAGAACTCTAAAGAAATGACCAGAAAACTTCTTTGAATCATTTAAAACCTTTTTTTTACTCAATACATTTGGAACATTTCACAATATAACATTTGGAACATTTCACAATATAACATTTAGAACATTTCACAATATAACATTTGGAACATTTCACAATATAACATTTGGAACATTTGACAATATAACATTTGGAACATTTCACAATATAACATTTGGAACATTTCACAATATAACATTTGGAACATTTCACAATATAAAAAACAGTAAAATACACATAAAAACACAGAACATTGAACTACTCCATTTTCAAAAACAACTACTTTCTCCTCCGTTCAACCATCCGATTTCGCCGGACTCGGATTATATGGGTGAGTTTCTCGGGGCTCATCCTAAGGGCTTTCTGAGGGCTCATCCTAAGGGCTTTATGAGGGCTCAACGGGAACAACATCACCCTGCAGCTTTTCTGTTGGGACACAAAATAAAAAGCAATTTTTAATGAACTTGTCACGTTGGGATTCATACATTGTCATAGTGTGCTATTTTAACAGTTTTTAAATCTCAAATAAAATCAGACATTTTGACTACCTGAGACCGGCTCCTGGTCACACTTGGGGTGCACTTTTTCTTGCTGGAGGTTGCTACCTCCGCTGTCTCCTCCTCCTTCTTGTCACTGTCACCCTCCTCCTCCTCCTCCATCTCCTCATCTTGATCCTCCTCTCCCTCCTCAACTTCTTCCTCCTTCTTTGTCCCGGTCACACTCTCCTCTCCCTCCTTCTGTGCCTGTTCAAATAACAGGCGACCCCTCCTGGCCTGCTCCATGGTCAGGTCCATGGTATAAAACTTGTCGGACGTAGCCGTGTCGTGGCACATAAGGCGCGCCAAAGTTTTACGTTCCTGGGAGTGTTCCCCGTGTCTGTCTCTGGCCTGAAGCAGACAAAGGCATAAAAGACAAAAGAGCAGAATGCAAAGTTTGGGTGAGGTAAAAGTGAGCACAGTAGATCAGTTACAGTATTACATTAGTGTAATTTCACTTACAAAGGTCGCCACCGCGGTCCTCAGAGTGGTGAAGGTCGCTTCGCCCCTCAACTTCATGTCCGACCAGGCGCGCTTCACATATTTAGTCAGGTTCTTGTCCGCCGAGAAGGTTGTGTTGTGAAAGACATACTTTGACAGTTTAACACCTTTCGCCCACTTCCTTTTTAGGCGGATGATTGCCAGGAACCAGCCGTATTCCTTGTCGCTGAGCAGCAGCTTGGCTGTGCCGAAGCTCTCATTTGTTTTATGGTCTTCCACCTATTCCGAATCAGAATCACAATTAAGTTTACACATACAAGGAATGTGCCTTGAATATACTTTGAAAAAAATAGTAGAAATCAAGTGTTTACTTTGATGAGGTAGTCATTGCCCTCGGGTTCGTACACCGCCTGGCTGACCTGCTCATCAGTCATGTTTAGGAACACTCCAAGCCGGTGACCGTACAGTGAGGCCAGGTAGGCAGTGACGTACCCGAAGAGGCTACACTGGTCCAAGTAGGTGTGGTGCTTTTCCAGTTGAGCTGCAATGACAAGGGAAATAAAATATGTATTCTTTCATCCATTTATTTGAATTGCTACATCACCCTGTTAATTATAACAAATGTTTTATAACGTACATAGGAGTTTGGGGATGGCCACTAGTGCCAATCGGCGGCACTCCTGGAGCTCCTTCATGGAGTGCATGGTGGCATCCTTCTTCCCCTTCACCCTCATCTGATGGAGGACCACCGGGCGCACCCAGGACTTGATGGAGGCCTTCAGCTCCCTTACGACCCTCTTCAGATTTGTCTTGCTGAGGCACGAGGAAGGAGGTGGAGTCTCTTGAATGAACACTACAAACTGTCTGACGTTTTTTAGGTAGTGTAATGTCGTTGTCAGAGACATCTTGTTCGTTCTCAGAGACTTCACCCATCTACAATACAAAGACATAAGCGCAAAGATAATCATTAACCCTCCTGTTATATTCTTTTTTTATGCAACAGCAATAATATTGTACTGTGTAGTTTGCACCTTTTATTACCATCAATTAAATCAATATTTAGTGTCAATTGTGATATTGACCTCTGTGTGTGTGTGTGTGTGTGTGTGTGTGTGTGTACACATGGGACAACAATTGAGCTAAAAATAATTGAGTCACGTACCCCCGAAGACGGCCAATATTGCCCAGGAACAATAGTTTCCCCAGGTTCGTATTTCCTTGGCTCATCCAGCCGACAAACTGCCGGATTCTGTGCAGCTTTGATTGCACATTATTTATGAGCTTTGGGGCTGGTTCAGGTCCCTCTTGCAGCTCTTTGAAGTCCTCCAATAACATATCTGAAAAAAAGATAGGGAAACAATCTGTTACAAGACGACTAACACAAACAATTATCTCTATAAGGATCATGGCATTTATTCTACCATACGTTGGGAGAGATGTACTCACTGAGGACGGCGACATGGTCCGGGAATGATGTCGGCCGGAATGAAGGAGAGGAGGGGCCTGCTTCCGATGTCTGGGGGGGGGCTTCCGATGTCTGGGGGGGGGCTTCCGATGTCTGGGGGGGGACTTCCGATGTCTCTTCAAGCTGCTCTGAGGAGCCAAACATTACGGTGTGTTTTGCAGCCCTCACATTCTTTCTGACCAGCGCTACGTATTTTTTTTTTAGTGTCCGGTTGTAGCCCTGGTTGAGGTCGAGGGTCTTATTTAAGATCACAATAGTCTTTTTTAAATTGGCCACCTCGGCCTGCAGTTTTTTAATCTGGCCTTCCTCCTCTTCCTTCCCCTCTTCCTTCTCCTCCTTCTCCTCCTCCTCCTCTGATTCCTCTTTCAGGCCTGAAAAGTTATGGCATATTACATTGTTATTACTTAATATTGTATAACTCATGCATATGGAATACGAAATATGACTCAATTATCAATAAATAAATGCATAAATAAAATACAAAATAAAAGTTTCAATAATTAAAGAATGAAATGGATAAATCCAAGAATAAATTGATAAATAGAAGTATAAATTCATAAATACAATTATTGATTGATACATTTATTTCGAACAAGTAAAATAAGTAATTACAAAACAAATGTTGCAGTGCATAGTCATGTAAGACAAAATTAAAACAAAAAATGACATTTACAACAACAACAACAACAGCATTAGCAACATAAACAGTGCCACATCTAGTGTTGATTTGATTTGTACGGCACAGTTAGGTTTGGAAAAGGTATAATTTCCTTTTTGGAGGGCATGCATAACACGGCATAACACCGGAGCCTCGCTGCGGGAACTTTGGTGCTGTTCCGAGTTTGTTCTAATCAGTCAAAATGTGCTTTCAGATTTGTCCGTCATTGTTAAAAAAAAATTCAGTAAACGCGACCTCTAATGCACACATACACACATCCATCCACTTATATAATACAGTTCAGTACATTACATGTTAGACGCTTTTATCCAAAGCCATATAGATTGTTGGACACATAGTCAATACTGTGTACACATTCAGGAATAAAAAGTATTATGACAATACCTTCCGCCAGGTCCAGTCTGGACACCATTGCCACCGATGGATGAGTTGCCCTCAGTCTCCCCAAAGTGGCCAACATTAATCGCCTCTTAAGGCCAATGAGCAGCTTAGTTTTGGCTGCGGAGGAGAGCTCCGTGTGGCTATTCAGGTGCCGGTCCAGGCGGCTACCCTTCGGAAGACCACAGGAGGGGACAGGGCACGGCTCAGTCCTCACGTTGAGTCTCCCACTAGCCAACATAACTAAATGTGCCCTTTCCTCCTTGTTCAGCACTGTGTGTGTGACCCGTAAGTGTTGGGCCAACGCCGTGTACTCTCTCAAACAAATAGGACATTGGCTGACCATAATTGCGACAATTAAAAGCAGCTCTCTCCAAGGTTGTCCGGTGAAGAAAGAATTATTGAGCACATGTCACTTATATTTATATCATCTGTGACTCCTCCTCTAAAATGGTGGCTAACCACGTGTTCTTAAAGTCAAACCAAAAGTGTAATAGCATAGTTATTAACTGTTAACTACTAATCAATAACCCAAGTGGAAATATGCTCCGTTTAGGATACTTTACACTTTCACAAACATTTGAAAGTATATCCATTCGCTTCGTCTTGGTCTGTAGATGTGATTTGATGTGTCGTTTGTACATTTTGATGGCGGGAAAGATAATGTTCCGTTGATATACATACTGAGAAATATATCTCTATATATTAGACGTTTTTCTCAGTAATCTCTTAGCGGCCCTGTGTCACACTGAGATAAGCGTTGGACTTTGCTGCGGGAGACCCGGGTACGATACCCGCCTAAGCAGTTTTAATGAAAATGCGAAAATTATTTAAAATTAGTTAGGGAGAAAGGATCTTTACTTTCAGGTTAATTATTATAGGTTTATTTATTTTGGAATTATTAAATATAAAACAATTGTGTTGAATTAAGAGAGGGAAAATGGGTTACATTATATGTCAGGGTGAACAGTGAATGTGTGAAATCCTAGTATTATGCTAACCACTAGCAGCAAAGCTAGCATCACAGCTCCGTTCTGCCTCACTTCATTGAGGAATATCTCCCCGCTCCATGTGCACTCTGGCCCCGGTACATGTGTTGCCTGTAAATGCTAACCGCTAGCAGCAAAGCTAACATCACAGCTACTGCTCCGTTTGGGGATACTTTGCACACGTTTTTCACACGCTAGAAGTCCGGGAGTACTTCCGTTCACTTCGTCTTGATCTGTAGATGTCTATAGATGCATCGTTTGTCCATTTTGATGGTGGAAAAGACTACTGTCTGCGCGAAATCGGAAACCGGAAATCGGTTTTTGAAAGGACTCGGAAAAAAAACGGCTGCCTCACTTCATTGAGGAATATCTCCCCGCTCCATGTGCACTCTGGCCCCGGTACATGTGTTGCCTGTAAATGCTAACCGCTAGCAGCAAAGCTAGCATCACATCTACTGCTCCGTTTGGGGATACTTTGCACACGTTTTTCACACGCTAGAAGTCTGGGAGTACTTCCGTTAGCTTCGTCTTGATCTGTAGATGTCTATCGGTGCATCGTTTGTCCATTTTGATGGTGTAAAAGACTACTGTCTGCGCGAAATCGGAAACCGGAAATCGGTTTGGAAAAAAAACGGCTGCCTCACTTCATTGAGGAATATCTCCCCGCTCCATGTGCACTCTGGCCCCGGTACATGTGTTGCCTGTAAATGCTAACCGCTAGCAGCAAAGCTAGCATCACATCTACTGCTCCGTTTGGGGATACTTTGCACACGTTTTTCACACGCTAGAAGTCTGGGAGTACTTCCGTTAGCTTCGTCTTGATCTGTAGATGTCTATCGATGCATCGTTTGTCCATTTTGATGGTGGAAAACGCAGGGAAATGTGCCGTTCGGAATGTTTATAAAAGACTATACAGCTATCAAGCTTTTTGATCCGATCAAGCGACCTGTGTTCGAAACCAGCCTCGGCAGTGTGAATGAATTATGTTGAATTGAGAGATGGAGGATGGATCTGTAGTGTATTCTATTATAATAATGAATTTATTTATTTTGCTCATTGAAATTGTTACTTTTACCACGTTGTTAAAGTGAAGCTGAAAGTGACTTCACTGTTGAGAAACGGAGGGAGAGAGATCTCTCGTCTCGATGTTCACATGCTAGGAGTCTCGGAGTAGGTCCATTGACTTCGTCTTCATCTGTAGATGTGATTTGATGTGTTTGTTTGTCAATTTTGATCGCCAAAACAATAGAGAAATGTCTTTTTACTTTATAGTGGAGTCTATATATAATGCTTTTGTTCAATAAGCTTTAGCGCCACTTGTGGTGCAATGGAATGAGAGTCGGTCCCTGCCGCGGGAGACCCGGGATCGAACCCCACCCCCGGCACCAAACCCCAAACCGCCCGCACACGCCACCCGGTCCAACACGGGTGCATATTTAATAGTTATAAAATATATTATCATTTTGTAATTATTAATAATATTGAGAGTGGGCTTCCATATTGATCTGTGCACACCCCTACATGGCAGGGAGATATGCTGGGTTAGGGTTATCTTGATAATCTCATAATATGTGACCCAAGTCAATATGGGTGCATATTTAATAGTTATAGAAACTATTATTATTTTATTATTATTACAATATGACTGTTGCATGTCAGGGTGAGATGCTGGAGCTGCTGCGTCCGTGTTTTGGGGGTCTTGGAGCGGCCCAAAAGAGGTGCTTTTCGCGCTCTGTCTCCTTGCAGTGTGATATAACCTGTTTGCTCATGACATGGAGAGATGCTGGGGCTGCTGCGTCCGTGTTTTGGGGGTCTTGGAGCGGCCCAAAAGAGGTGCTTTTCGCGCTCTGTCTCCTTGCAGTGTGATATAACCTGTTTGCTCATGACATGGAGAGATGCTGGGGCTGCTGCGTCCGTGTTTTGGGGGTCTTGGAGCGGCCCAAAAGAGGTGCTTTTCGCGCTCTGTCTCCTTGCAGTGTGATATAACCTGTTTGCTCATGACATGGAGAGATGCTGGGGCTGCTGCGTCCGTGTTTTGGGGGTCTTGGAGCGGCCCAAAAGAGGTGCTTTTCGCGCTCTGTCTCCTTGCAGTGTGATATAACCTGTTTGCTCATGACATGGAGAGATGCTGGGGCTGCTGCGTCCGTGTTTTGGGGGTCTTGGAGCGGCCCAAAAGAGGTGCTTTTCGCGCTCTGTCTCCTTGCAGTGTGATATAGTCTGTTTGCTCATGACAGGGAGAGATGCTGGGGCTGCTGCGTCCGTGTTCTGGGGGTCTTGGAGCGGCCCAAAATAGGTGCTTTTCGCGCTCTGTCTCCTTGCAGTGTGATATAGTCTGTTTGCTCATGACAGGGTGAGATGCTGGGGCTGCTGCGTCCGTGTTTTGGGGGTCTTGGAGCGGCCCAAAAGAGGTGCTTTTCGCGCTCTGTCTCCTTGCAGTGTGATATAGTCTGTTTGCTCATGACAGGGTGAGATGCTGGAGCTGCTGCGTCCGTGTTTTGGGGGTCTTGGAGCGGCCCAAAAGAGGTGCTTTTCGCGCTCTGTCTCCTTGCAGTGTGATATAACCTGTTTGCTCATGACATGGAGAGATGCTGGGGCTGCTGCGTCCGTGTTTTGGGGGTCTTGGAGCGGCCCAAAAGAGGTGCTTTTCGCGCTCTGTCTCCTTGCAGTGTGATATAACCTGTTTGCTCATGACATGGAGAGATGCTGGGGCTGCTGCGTCCGTGTTTTGGGGGTCTTGGAGCGGCCCAAAAGAGGTGCTTTTCGCGCTCTGTCTCCTTGCAGTGTGATATAACCTGTTTGCTCATGACATGGAGAGATGCTGGGGCTGCTGCGTCCGTGTTTTGGGGGTCTTGGAGCGGCCCAAAAGAGGTGCTTTTCGCGCTCTGTCTCCTTGCAGTGTGATATAGTCTGTTTGCTCATGACAGGGTGAGATGCTGGGGCTGCTGCGTCCGTGTTCTGGGGGTCTTGGAGCGGCCCAAAATAGGTGCTTTTCGCGCTCTGTCTCCTTGCAGTGTGATATAGTCTGTTTGCTCATGACAGGGTGAGATGCTGGGGCTGCTGCGTCCGTGTTTTGGGGGTCTTGGAGCGGCCCAAAAGAGGTGCTTTTCGCGCTCTGTCTCCTTGCAGTGTGATATAGTCTGTTTGCTCATGACAGGGTGAGATGCTGGAGCTGCTGCGTCCGTGTTTTGGGGGTCTTGGAGCGGCCCAAAAGAGGTGCTTTTCGCGCTCTGTCTCCTTGCAGTGTGATATAACCTGTTTGCTCATGACATGGAGAGATGCTGGGGCTGCTGCGTCCGTGTTTTGGGGGGTCTTGGAGCGGCCCAAAAGAGGTGCTTTTCGCGCTCTGTCTCCTTGCAGTGTGATATAGTCTGTTTGCTCATGACAGGGTGAGATGCTGGAGCTGCTGCGTCCGTGTTTTGGGGGTCTTGGAGCGGCCCAAAAGAGGTGCTTTTCGCGCTCTGTCTCCTTGCAGTGTGATATAACCTGTTTGCTCATGACATGGAGAGATGCTGGGGCTGCTGCGTCCGTGTTCTGGGGGTCTTGGAGCGGCCCAAAATAGGTGCTTTTCGCGCTCTGTCTCCTTGCAGTGTGATATAGTCTGTTTGCTCATGACAGGGAGAGATGCTGGGGCTGCTGCGTCCGTGTTTTGGGGGTCTTGGAGCGGCCCAAAAGAGGTGCTTTTCGCGCTCTGTCTCCTTGCAGTGTGATATAACCTGTTTGCTCATGACATGGAGAGATGCTGGGGCTGCTGCGTCCGTGTTCTGGGGGTCTTGGAGCGGCCCAAAATAGGTGCTTTTCGCGCTCTGTCTCCTTGCAGTGTGATATAGTCTGTTTGCTCATGACAGGGAGAGATGCTGGGGCTGCTGCGTCCGTGTTTTGGGGGTCTTGGAGCGGCCCAAAAGAGGTGCTTTTCGCGCTCTGTCTCCTTGCAGTGTGATATAGTCTGTTTGCTCATGACAGGGTGAGATGCTGGAGCTGCTGCGTCCGTGTTTTGGGGGTCTTGGAGCGGCCCAAAATAGGTGCTTTTCGCGCTCTGTCTCCTTGCAGTGTGATATAACCTGTTTGCTCATGACATGGAGAGATGCTGGGGCTGCTGCGTCCGTGTTTTGGGGGTCTTGGAGCGGCCCAAAAGAGGTGCTTTTCGCGCTCTGTCTCCTTGCAGTGTGATATAGTCTGTTTGCTCATGACAGGGTGAGATGCTGGAGCTGCTGCGTCCGTGTTTTGGGGGTCTTGGAGCGGCCCAAAAGAGGTGCTTTTCGCGCTCTGTCTCCTTGCAGTGTGATATAACCTGTTTGCTCATGACATGGAGAGATGCTGGGGCTGCTGCGTCCGTGTTTTGGGGGTCTTGGAGCGGCCCAAAAGAGGTGCTTTTCGCGCTCTGTCTCCTTGCAGTGTGATATAACCTGTTTGCTCATGACATGGAGAGATGCTGGGGCTGCTGCGTCCGTGTTTTGGGGGTCTTGGAGCGGCCCAAAGAGGTGCTTTTCGCGCTCTGTCTCCTTGCAGTGTGATATAGTCTGTTTGCTCATGACAGGGAGAGATGCTGGGGCTGCTGCGTCCGTGTTCTGGGGGTCTTGGAGCGGCCCAAAAGAGGTGCTTTTCGCGCTCTGTCTCCTTGCAGTGTGATATAGTCTGTTTGCTCATGACAGGGAGAGATGCTGGGGCTGCTGCGTCCGTGTTTTGGGGGTCTTGGAGCGGCCCAAAAGAGGTGCTTTTCGCGCTCTGTCTCCTTGCAGTGTGATATAGTCTGTTTGCTCATGACAGGGAGAGATGCTGGGGCTGCTGCGTCCGTGTTGTGGGGGTCTTGGAGCGGCCCAAAAGAGGTGCTTTTCGCGCTCTGTCTCCTTGCAGTGTGATATAGTCTGTTTGCTCATGACAGGGAGAGATGCTGGGGCTGCTGCGTCCGTGTTTTGGGGGTCTTGGAGCGGCCCAAAAGAGGTGCTTTTCGCGCTCTGTCTCCTTGCAGTGTGATATAGTCTGTTTGCTCATGACAGGGTGAGATGCTGGAGCTGCTGCGTCCGTGTTTTGGGGGTCTTGGAGCGGCCCAAAAGAGGTGCTTTTCGCGCTCTGTCTCCTTGCAGTGTGATATAACCTGTTTGCTCATGACATGGAGAGATGCTGGGGCTGCTGCGTCCGTGTTTTGGGGGTCTTGGAGCGGCCCAAAAGAGGTGCTTTTCGCGCTCTGTCTCCTTGCAGTGTGATATAACCTGTTTGCTCATGACATGGAGAGATGCTGGGGCTGCTGCGTCCGTGTTTTGGGGGTCTTGGAGCGGCCCAAAAGAGGTGCTTTTTCGCGCTCTGTCTCCTTGCAGTGTGATATAGTCTGTTTGCTCATGACAGGGAGAGATGCTGGGGCTGCTGCGTCCGTGTTCTGGGGGTCTTGGAGCGGCCCAAAATAGGTGCTTTTCGCGCTCTGTCTCCTTGCAGTGTGATATAGTCTGTTTGCTCATGACAGGGAGAGATGCTGGGGCTGCTGCGTCCGTGTTTTGGGGGTCTTGGAGCGGCCCAAAAGAGGTGCTTTTCGCGCTCTGTCTCCTTGCAGTGTGATATAGTCTGTTTGCTCATGACAGGGTGAGATGCTGGGGCTGCTGCGTCCGTGTTTTGGGGGTCTTGGAGCGGCCCAAAAGAGGTGCTTTTCGCGCTCTGTCTCCTTGCAGTGTGATATAACCTGTTTGCTCATGACATGGAGAGATGCTGGGGCTGCTGCGTCCGTGTTTTGGGGGTCTTGGAGCGGCCCAAAAGAGGTGCTTTTCGCGCTCTGTCTCCTTGCAGTGTGATATAGTCTGTTTGCTCATGACAGGGTGAGATGCTGGAGCTGCTGCGTCCGTGTTTTGGGGGTCTTGGAGCGGCCCAAAAGAGGTGCTTTTCGCGCTCTGTCTCCTTGCAGTGTGATATAACCTGTTTGCTCATGACATGGTGAGATGCTGGGGCTGCTGCGTCCGTGTTTTGGGGGTCTTGGAGCGGCCCAAAAGAGGTGCTTTTCGCGCTCTGTCTCCTTGCAGTGTGATATAACCTGTTTGCTCATGACATGGAGAGATGCTGGGGCTGCTGCGTCCGTGTTTTGGGGGTCTTGGAGCGGCCCAAAAGAGGTGCTTTTTCGCGCTCTGTCTCCTTGCAGTGTGATATAACCTGTTTGCTCATGACATGGAGAGATGCTGGGGCTGCTGCGTCCGTGTTTTGGGGGTCTTGGAGCGGCCCAAAAGAGGTGCTTTTCGCGCTCTGTCTCCTTGCAGTGTGATATAGTCTGTTTGCTCATGACAGGGAGAGATGCTGGGGCTGCTGCGTCCGTGTTCTGGGGGTCTTGGAGCGGCCCAAAATAGGTGATTTTCGCGCTCTGTCTCCTTGCAGTGTGATATAGTCTGTTTGCTCATGACAGGGAGAGATGCTGGGGCTGCTGCGTCCGTGTTTTGGGGGTCTTGGAGCGGCCCAAAGAGGTGCTTTTCGCGCTCTGTCTCCTTGCAGTGTGATATAGTCTGTTTGCTCATGACAGGGTGAGATGCTGGAGCTGCTGCGTCCGTGTTTTGGGGGTCTTGGAGCGGCCCAAAAGAGGTGCTTTTCGCGCTCTGTCTCCTTGCAGTGTGATATAGTCTGTTTGCTCATGACAGGGAGAGATGCTGGGGCTGCTGCGTCCGTGTTTTGGGGGTCTTGGAGCGGCCCAAAAGAGGTGCTTTTCGCGCTCTGTCTCCTTGCAGTGTGATATAGTCTGTTTGCTCATGACAGGGTGAGATGCTGGAGCTGCTGCGTCCGTGTTTTGGGGGTCTTGGAGCGGCCCAAAAGAGGTGCTTTTCGCGCTCTGTCTCCTTGCAGTGTGATATAACCTGTTTGCTCATGACATGGAGAGATGCTGGAGCTGCTGTGTCCGTGTTTTGGGGGTCTTGGAGCGGCCCAAAAGAGGTGCTTTTCGCGCTCTGTCTCCTTGCAGTGTGATATAGTCTGTTTGCTACATGGTACAAATATGTGGGAGGTGGGCCCTATATTGAGTTTTCGGACACCCCGGTGGGACCCTATATTGAGTTTTCGGACACCCAAAGTATAAGTACATGGTACAAATATGTGGAAGGTGGGCCCAATATTGAGGTTTCGGACACCCCGGTGGGACCCTATATTGAGTTTTCGGACACCCCGGTGGGACCCTATATTGAGTTTTCGGACACCCACCACCCTCCCGCCCTTAAGTATAAGTACATGGTACAAATATGTGGGAGGTGGGCCCAATATTGAGTTTTCAGACACCCCGGTGGGACCCTATATTGAGTTTTCGGACACCCCGGTGGGACCCTATATTGAGT
>NW_022990856.1:756130-822881 GCF_902827175.1 Gymnodraco acuticeps | reverse complement strand
TAACCCATGTTTGTATAATTGAGTTAACTCCGTGTGTTGCTGCTAGCATACATAACAGCTGACGTGGAAACGTTACTCGTGGATGGGGCTACAGAGCTACTAGAAAGACAGTCGAACCGGTGCATTTCTCTCTCTGAATGTGGAGCACTTTTGCTAAATGTTTAGACAAATTGCTCGTGTTCCGCCCTTACATGCTAAACTCTTATTGCACTTTAGGCAACGAGCATCGAGACGGGTAAAGTTTAACCACACCTCAGAGTGGGTTCTCTCCGCTGTGTGTGTGTGTGTGTGTGTGTGTGTGTGTGTGTGGTGTGTGTGTGTGTGTGTGTGTGTGTGTGGTGTGTGTGTGTGTGTGTGTGGTGTGTGTGTGTGTGTGTGTTGTGTGTGTGTGTGTGGTGTGTGGTGTGTGTGTGTGTTGTGTGTGTGTTGTGTGGTGTGTGTGGTGTGTGTGTGTGTGTTGTTGTTGGTGTGTGTGTGTGTGGTGTGTTGGTTGTGTGTGTGTGTGTTGTGTGTGTGTGTGTGGTGTGTGTGTGTGTGTGTGTGTGGTGTGTGTGTGTGTGTGTGTGTGTGTGTGTGTGTGTGTGTTGCCCCCCTCGCAAGCAGGCGGGGGAGAGAGATCGAAAATAATCATAGAAGCATTTTGCAGTCTTTTTGCGTATTAGAAACGGAGTTGGCGACAGTAAAACTGCAATATAATGTTTGTGTAGTAATAATACACATGATATATATTTTAGACCGCTAACGTTGGAGCTTAACGGTACCATGGTCTTTAATAATTCAGCCCCGGGGCCCGTTTAATACCGGGGCTCGGTACCCATCCCTACTTCTTGATAAACTGCACAATGTACATGTATGTTGTCAAAAGACGGCCACATATTGACCTCTACAAAGATGCCTCCTACTCGTCTTAATGTGGAAATACTTCCTCTAAATCCTACCTGTGTTGCAGGTGTTCCTGTTGCTGGGCAACGAGCGGGTAAACAGTTTCTGGGCAGCTAACATCCCGCCAAGTGAAGCCTTGGCCCCCTCTAGCTGCAGCGAGGAGAGACGCCGCTTCATCACCAATAAGTACCGGCAGGGCAAATACAGGAAGTACCACCCTCTGTACGGAAACCAGAAAGAGCTCAACAATGTAAGTGTTAATCCGCTGCTTTGATTGTAACCCCTGTGTTTACGATTTTGAATATACAGTACACATTGTTTTCAGTGGTTATAGAGATTTAATTTAGTAAACAACGTTGCAAATGTAAGTCACCGTTAGTCAACAGACCTTGAGAAAGAGATGCTTTTGTACATAAGGAGGATTTAGAGATGGTTGGAATAGCAATCCATTACAATTTGATTTTGATAAACAAAAAGTCAGCTAGCCTAAGCCCTCTAATTTAGTTTGTAACAGGCAGCAATTTTTCATGTAGCTTTTTTAAGTCACTGAGTATTGAAAAACACAAACACCCTTTTTTAGTGTTTATTCGTGCAAGTTTAGCATGAATGAATGTTACCTTTTGTCTTTGGTTCGCCTTTGTTATGGCAAACACTTTATATAACATTTAAATAAATAAAAACTCCATAAGCTGATTAACACTTTAATCTGCTTTCATTATATATCTTGCTACAATGCCTTGTGTATTAGCGCAAAGCAGACCTGAAATAGTTCCTGAAATCAGCAGCCTCTGTAATGTTTTCAACCAAATCATGACCATAAGAATCTAAATCATTTCAAATCATGACACTAAACAATAGTCTTTATCATCATGATGACCTTATTATCATTTATTTGTCTTCTGACGGGTACGGTCGAATGTAGTTACTTACAACTCCCTTTTAAACACAACACAGTTTTTGTACAGGTTGAGTTGTGATTGAACTCTGCACTGCAATACACAAACAGCATACTCCATACATCTGAGTGCTAATCAGATCATGAGTAAGACTCCAAGAATAAAGAAATGTCATGACCGTTTTTAGATTGATTCACTGAAAGAAAGAGAAACAATAAACCAGCTTTTCCTGTGAGACTAGTTCAAAAGAATGCAGAAGTAAATTGCTGTGTATATGTAAATAACCCTCTAAGAGTCAACATTAATTTAAGCATCTGTTAAATCCCTCATCAAACTCATCATAAAAGTCCAAAATAAGTATGTTGTGTCACATTTTCCAGTTAGTGACAATAAAGTAGCCAGTCTAAAGTTAACTCTTTCACTGCGTGATGTTTTCTCCTTTTTAGCAAGCTACTTTTGTTACTCAAAGTGGGGCATTCATGAGACCGAATTGAACTCACGGTAGTAGGAAGAAACGCAGGTTTGTAGATTGCAAAAAGCTGAATCCCTGATTAAGACTTACATGTTAAGCACAGTCGGCCGAATGCATTCATCTGAATAAATGAGATCAAGAGACAAGCTAAACATCGCTCCTATTAGAGTAATAGGAGCGTTATTTTATTTTTTACAAACTATCTCCTGTGAATTCCTGTCATGCCTCTGAGTCACCATAGTTTGCAAAACATATAAGCTCATACTAGTGTTGTAAGAGAATCAGCAATTACAAAGAAGGGAGGAATTACAGTACCTGTAGACAAGAGCCCTCTCAGGATGCACTACCTGTGTATAATGTCCTTGTTAATGTGGGAACCTTTGCCCTGTCAAAGTGATAAAGTTGGTCAGTAAAAGTCAGAAGTAGGACCCTGGGGTGCTGTTTCCGGGCTGCTAGATTCGGGGGTTTTATGTTGTGCCCCCGCTGCGCTCCGCTGTGTGTGGTGAATGTGTCAGTGTGTCAGCCCCTGCTGGCTCATTCATTAGCTGCTTAACCCACTTACCGCAAACAATGTGGACTGCTCACAGACTGTGTGTGTGTGTGGTGTGTGTGTGTGTGTGTGTGTGGTGTATGTGACTCACATTAAACACCTGACTGACTTCTATTTTTCCTCCCTGAAGCGTTCAAGCCTGTGAGTGTGTGTGAGTCACTGTGTTTGGGAAGTGCAAAAGGAGATAAAGGATGTTTTCTTATTGTCTATACAATTATTACTTGTTTTGGTTTAAACCATTTTCATTGAG
The DNA here is from genome assembly GCF_902827175.1 of Gymnodraco acuticeps. Lineage (NCBI taxonomy): Eukaryota > Metazoa > Chordata > Actinopteri > Perciformes > Bathydraconidae > Gymnodraco > Gymnodraco acuticeps. The sequence continues at coordinate 819,831 of NW_022990856.1, read as the reverse complement.
CTGCTGCAGGTCGTCCTCCATGATGGTTATCTCTCTCTCTGCGTTACTTGAGAATGTGACCAGTTCTCTGTCTCCCTGTAGGCTTAACTGCCTCTCATTTCAAACAGATGCTGCTCTACCTGTTTCTTAAATCAAAAATACTTTGCTTCCCTCAGCTCTGTGTTGCTATTCATTCGACTTGGGTGTGTCTTAAGAAAGAATAGACTCTACAATGTGTTTGCGTTCGCTAAGTAGTTATGTGCAAAGGCTATGCCAATAAGACAGTGTATGTGTGTGTTTGTGTGAAAAGTAGAGAGAAACAGACGTTTGTGTTCTGTGTGAGCACTGCAGTGTCTCTGGCTCAGGTTTGTTTATCAATTGCATGCTTTTTACCTCCACTTCTGTTTCCTTTCTTCTTTCTTTTTCTCTGAATATGACATCATTACTCACGGCTGTAGCTGGAATGTGCTGTAACTAACTCCGCCTCCCCCTCTCCCCCTCCTCATTGTTTGGCTGCGACTGCAGAAGAAAGTTGATCTCTCCACTCCTGGCTGCTTTTCTTAACTTTCCTGCTCGGCTCAAACATCTTAAACTGGTTTTATTTTTGCCATTCGCAACTTTTCGTGCCTCCAAACTGACACTAAAACACAGGAGAGATTAAAGGGAGCTGAAAACCTACAGGTAAGTGTGTGTGAGCTGTAGGAAAGAGTACTGAAAGTATTTTGTGTGTTTTTGTGAATTATTTCAGTGGGTTTTAAGGATTGTAGGGTAGTGTTAGTTCAGGAATGTGTGTCAATGGACTTTGGATCTCTGACAGCACTGTATGTGAGCTCAGTGCTCTAAAACAAACACATATTTACATGTATTTGTGTGGCATAGTTTTATCTTGAGACTATAAGAACTGTTGTTTGTGGCTCTATGTCAGCGAGCACATTAGAGTTATTGTGTGTATGCTTTCCACTAGGATTGGGTGGAGCAACATTAACATGCATTTGAATGTGTGTAGTCATGTTTCTGTGCCTTTTTAGCATTTTTGGTCCGTGTCGCACTCTCTGTCTGTGTCTGTGTGTGTGTTCTCTGTGTGCGAGAGGATAGGCTCACCTCTGTCAATGGGCATCATTGTCTCCCTCAATCCCCTCCTGCTCTGTGTCCCCCCTCTCTTTGCCTCTCTCTTTTAGGCAGTCAACTATTGATGCTTTCAACAGCCTTTCATTCAATAATTGGGTTTCATATTCTCTTGAAAAAAGTTTGTATGAAGGAAATATTTCAACATCAACTTTTACACACCAAACATATACTGTGTAGAATGGCCAGCCATGAACCTGTATTACTTCATGGTGTCTTATTATAATACTTCCCTCAAAGCCTCTTGATTGACTTATCAAACAACCACCCCCCCCCCCTCTTGTTTATGAGGGGGTAAAGAAGCCAAAGAGCACTGAGTGGGAGCATAAAGACCATTGTCAGGGAAATGTAAGTATGGCGTTAAGTTGTAAAAACACAAAGGGAAGTGTGGCAGCTTTTTAGTATGATTGTGACAAGTTTGACTTGCTTACTTTTTAAAGTGCAAGAAAGATGCAGTGACAAAGTATGTTTTTCCAAAGAGTCTAAAATCCATACACTGATCCCACTTTATATTACACATCACATGTTTGTTATAAGCCTATATTACACATCACATGTTTGTTATAAGCCTAGTTACAACATCACATGTTTGTTATAAGCCATATTACACATCACATGTTTGTTATAAGCCTATATTACACATCACATGTTTGTTATAAGCCTAGTATGAGTTAATATCTTCCCACCTGAACAACAACAACCTATGACTACTCCCAGTCTTCTTGAGTTGTGTCTATGTTGACTTTGTGTCAGTGGCGTTCAGCGTGTTTTCGCTACTTATTATATATAGCAAGCAGACTCAGCCGAAAGTCAGTAGTTAAACTTTTTTATGTGGCCTGTTTTTGTGCTTTTTATAGTTTTGGAAAGTGACTTCCATAAAATAAGAAAACTTCCAACTTAGTCCCTTCATTTCCAACATTCACACTTTAGGGTTTAAGTCATAAAACATGTTCAATTGTACTGCGTGATGGGACCTGCTGTCTTGTGTATTTCCAATGATTTTCCTCCCTATCTGTCAGCCTTTTTCTGTGTGTCTGCCTTTCTGTTTTTCCTCTATGCCATATTCATACTCTTCTCTTTCCCTTTTCCATCTGTCTGGATGTTCACCTCCACCTCCTTCCCCATCTCCCTCTCTGTCCCTGGTGAGGGTAATGACGGAGCATATGTGGATATCTGCTTCTCATCTGGATTTAATACAAGGACGTGCATACACACATGTAGGAATGTGTGTTTTTTTGTTGAACATTCGCTATATGCTCAAATGAGCAAAGCAGAGTGGGCTGCATGTGTGCGTCTGTGCATAGGAGGTCTGAGTGTATTATGTCCAGTTTGTAGCCAAGTACAATCAGGGTCTGATTAATGTGCCCTCAAAACGCTTTCATCTTCTCACAATATTTTTCTTTCTTCTGTGCCTCTCATCGCTTACTTCGACTCCGTCCCGTTAAACTGCGGAGGCCAGATGGAGGCCAGTGATTTCAGACACACCCAGATAAAATCTCTCGGACTCTTTCTTTCTCACTCTCTGGGGAAATTGGCAAGGATTCTTGAATTCCCTTCTCTTCTCTTTTTCCTTCTCTCTGTGTGAGTGATTACATTACTCCCTGTTTCATAGACAGCAGATGTTGGAGGGCGTGAGGTCTTCAAACACCCTTTTCCTTGTACTTTGTTCTGATTGGTTCCCTTAGTCAGAATGCACATGGTTAGGCTATTGATTCCTTACAGGACACTGACCTACATACAGCATGCACACACACACACACACACACACCCACACACACACACACACACACACACACACCACACACACACACACACACACACACACACACACACACACACAGTTATCACAATAATAATAATTGTCTATAGCAAGGTACTCTCCTTGAACTGCATTGTGCTTGCGGTCAAATTAGAGTATATTTTGCTGTGGCTCAGCTCGTAGCATCGCGGCTAATGTTAGCCTGCAGGGATTCATCAAAGTATTGACTTTTGTGGCCGGTCAATTTGATGGTTATAGTGAATAAAATTGGAGTCACCAAATGGGCTTCTGTTCTCTCATAGCCCGAGTGCCACAGAGCAGGCTAAAACCACCAGGTTGTATTTGTAGCGTACATTATTCCCAAATTTGAGGCAGTAATAGCCTAGTCATCATATTAGTTGAGTTGTTCTCCTGGGAAACAAAAGATTGTATAGGCTATTTAAGCAAAAGAAAAGAAGGATGCAGAATATATATAGTTAATATGTCTCTGGCAAAGAAAAATAGAAAGTGCAATGCCATATCTAAACAGAAAAAAGGTGAAAATATATATTTTTTTCATCAAACTGACTCCAGGGATCAGCAGCATATTGTTTCCCTTTGATCCAGGATTCCAAGATGATGCTGCCAACATGCTGGGACTTTTCCTACAGTTTCATGTTGTCGATTTACAGACTGAATTAAATCTATTGAACCTTCTCAACCCGGTGTTTCACTGTTACCTATAGTCGCTGATTTAGACAAAGTTATTTAAAAAAACATAACAGGACAGGATAAAACTTGAACATTATTTTTTTTCTTATCATGCACAACACTACAAAACAAAACATGTATTTCTTATTTGTAATGCAACTGGAAATCTGTCTTTAACTTCTTTAAGTTTTCCGCAATATTTTAGTCAAGCTATTTTGTGCAATATAATGCCTAATTACAGCGCATTATTATGACTTTTAATTGGTTATCTGCATTTTTAGACACAAGTTGTATGTTTAAGTGTGCCTGAAAACAACACCTGTATTATATGTTCCTCGTTGTAAATGTTATGAAGCTGCTAAAAGCAATGAAAAAGTAGAATAACATTGATTCCCAGGCCCCCCAAAAAACAGCCTTATCGTTGCAACTATGTGAAGCCACACACGAGGAGACTGTTCTAAAATTGTGTGTGTGTGTGTGTGTGTGTGTGTGTGTGTGGTGTGTGTGTGGTTGTGTGTGGTGTGTGTGTGTGTGTGTGTTGTGTGTGGTGGGTGTGTGTGTGTGGTGTGTGTGGTGTGTGTGTGTGGTGATTGTGTGTGTGTGTGTGGTGTAGTGTGTGTGTGTGTGTGTGTCGGTGTGTGTGTGTGGTGTGTGTGTGTGTGTGCTGTGGTGTGTGTGTGTGTGTGTGTGTGTGTGTGTGTGGTGTGTGTGTGTGTGTGTGTGTGTGTGTGTGTGGGGTGTTTTCTGTCTGTGTGTGCCGCGCTGTGGAATTTCTCAATCAGATCCAAGAGCTTATTGGTTTTAACAGAAGACAATGTGGGCACATGGGTTTGTGTGTAATTGCATAAATCTAAATTGAGTTCCTCAGCTGTGAAAACACTGCATCCTCCTTCACTCAGTCACAACACACCTTTCGTATTGCACTTCCCCCTACTTTCCTTACATTTGAGTGTACAATATGTGGACGTAATATCAGTCTAGACAACAATGTAGTTCTTGTCAGGTACAGTAATAATCTGTATTTGTTAGTCATCACCTGGTTGAAAAGCAAATAATCCCTTTATGGCGATGATAATCCTCTAATAGGAATTGAAATAGTTGTTTGTTGTTTTAAGAGATTCCTTTCATTTCAGTTTTTTCTCTTTTTTCAACTTATGTCAATTATTGTTTTTCTGTTTCTCCACAGATATGTGTAAGATTATTTTATAGCCCACAATGTTTTTGGTCATATGACTTTTAATTCAATTGGATCCAGTTGACATATTGATAATACCCTATTAGTTCCTTCAGTAAAACAAAGGGGAAAATATTAGCAAATGTAACACTTCAATACCACCTACATGAGCAGCACAAGTTTATAAGACCACATGAGTTAGCTTTTCATCAGCTCTCAAATCTATGTCAGCTCACCAGTGCTCCACTAAAATAAAGCTTGGAGACTTACTGACCAATCACTATAAAATGGCTCCAGGTTACTTTGTTATTAAAATTGCATACAGAGGATTTAGAGTGGAATCAGCAAATGAAATTAAATATTATAAACATTTGGAAGTTTTATAATAATAATACCCTCCACAGGTCCTATAAATCCCCAAATAATTACATTTTATATTTAAAGAAAACATAACAAACAAGACACACTGCATATCTTCTACTTGGCAGAGGCATAGCGGTGTTGACAGGTACTGACCAAAGTAACCAATCAGAAAGCTGCACACTCTGGTTATGGAACAACAGGGTCTGCTCCAGGTTTGAACCAACCTCAACAAAAAAAAACACACACACACACACACACACACACACACACACACACTGAGTTTGACCCTAGCTGTTTCCTTTGAAATCAAGCTGCCAGAGGACATGGTATCATTAAAGCCAGGTCAGCAGCTGCAGGACCAAATACAGAAGTCATCAGTTTAGTATCATTCTTACTCATTAGCGTTTTTGTATCTCTTTCTTTCTCCGTCATGTTATCTCCCTTTCCCACTCTGTTGCATTTCCCTTACAACAAACCAGACAGTGGTTTAATAGTGTTGTTTAAAGTGTCCTCTCTCTTTTGTCTTACCAGTTTTTGGCCATTTAAGATTTTGTAATTCTATTCAATTAAAAACATGCTAATTTGATATGATCATTTAGTATGAATTTCACCAGGCCTAGATAGTATATTTATTTACATAACGTATCTGCCCTTGACATGCATAAGCAACACATCGTTGTCTCCATCTGTCATTTCTATACATGAGAATCTAATCTTGTTTTGATTTGTATCTCTTTTCTCCAGGCTCTTCTTATAAATGTGCAGGGCAGTGATGTGCTGGAGACGTTGAGCCTGATCTTCTTGTGGTGCAGATGTAAATTGTCCAACTGGTATGCCAAGTGCGCCCTCGGCTCTCTCCCTGGCCACCACACACACAGCCCCTACAGGCGGAGTTAATCAGCCACAACCTCAACACAGGTACAGTAAGACATACAGCTTTTTTTTTTAACTCATCAAACTATTTATTAAAGACGGATAACTACATACAGTATTTGTATGTGGAATTAAATCCATGATGATTTTTCTTTATACTATATGTTCTGTAAGCCTAATATTTGTATATTTTAAGGGTATGAGAGTTGAATGCACCTTCCGTATACTTCCTTAATGTTACATAACCAATTCCTGTCATACCAAGGAGTGTTTGGGATGTATTACATTTTCCATTTAACTTTAACAGATGCACTTCTCCCTATTTTCAGATAGACTCAGTAAATGACAGTCTGTACAGTATGTTCTAGGTTTTCTCCAATAAAATAATTGTATTTTTTTTTTTTTCTCCTGCAGAACTACCACGGTCAGAGCCGGGTGAGGCAATGGACACAAGACCTTACTTGCCAGCACCTTGTGTGTCTCACAATGGCTTCCTTTTCAAGACTGCATCCATGCCCGGGCTATTACAGAGCGCAAGGCCAAAGAGGGTATTTACACACAATATCCAACACTAACACTTACTTACACAGTAAAAAAATAACACATAATAATTCAATATTCAATGTTTTTCATTTTGTTTATTTTTCTCCATTTACAAACATATGAAAGCCACAAGATGAACATCTAAACATACAAAACAACGCAAAGATAATTTCGAAAGAATGTTCTTGTGTGTATTAAAATTACACATCATATCCTAGCCTTTTTTGTTGTGAAGCCATCTTCTTAGTCATACATCAGTTTTTTACACACAATTTACACACGGCATCTATTGCACGTCTTGTCCGTCCTGGGAGAGGGATCCCTCCTCTGTTGCTCTCCCTGAGGTTTCTCCCATTTTTCCCTTTAAACTGTGGGTTTTCTTCGGAAGTTTTTCCTTGTACGATGTGAGGGTCTAAGGACAGAGGGTGTCGTATTGTCATACTGATATTTTGTACAAACTGTAAAGTCCACTGAGACAAATGTAACATTTGTGATATGGGCTATATAAATAAACATTGATTGATTGATTGATCAGTTAAAAAATTGGCTTTGCTATTAGCACACAATGAAGTTAAAATGGCACCCAGAGAGCAGACCTCTGCTGACGCCTCACACCCCTATTTCACAACTTTAAAGTGTTTATTTGTTGTCTTGGCCCTGTGAACAGAAAACGTAACATCCTTGATGGAGGTAACTGCAGTCATTTGTATTATTATAATTATTGATATTCTCTCCATTTGTTCATCTCTATTGTTCCCTTCATGTAGAGTTCAGTCGTCGCTGGTGCACTCTGAATGATGGCACCTACAGCTACTATGAGAGTGACAAGAACTCAAACCCTAACGGAGCTCTGAAGGCTTCAGAGATCGTCTGCCTGGCTGTTGACCCGCCTTATAGACATGGGTACACACACACACACACACACACACACATACATACATACATACATACATACATACACCAATCCATTACCCCTTCATTTTAATGTCTGTATTAAATTACTTTTAGTAAATACAAACTGAAATAATATGCATAACCAAAACTGAATATGCGTGTTATTGTACATAATATTCATCTGTCACGTAAAACCAAATACACGTCTGGCATGACCATTTCCCCCCGCAAAATTACATCCTTTTACAGTATCACCTAAATATCACTTTCTGTATCAATTTCTCCTAACCCCTATTTCAAACCCATCAGGTATGAACACACCTTTGAACTGTACTCGGAGTCAGAGCGTCTCTATCTGTTCGGCACTGATGACCCATGCGGCCACAAGGAATGGGTCAAGTCTATTGCCAGGGTAACCACCAAAACATGTATTTTCTGGACACTCAATCATATCCTTCTGGTTTTCTTTTCTTCCTAGGTGAACCCTAGTTATTCATTTTCTGTAGTGAAATTGCAGAGCTCTGATGCTTAAAAGAAAAATGTAGTGACAGGCTGCATAGTGGTCAGGGACAGGGCTAGTGAATTGTGACTTTTTCTCTTTGTCACTTATTTTCCAGCATTCTTTACAGCTGATATAATGGTCAGCTGCATGATGATGTTAAATAAAGCAACTACTGCTGAAACTACTGGAAGTCAGTGCAGTATAAGAGTAAGGTTGAAGTAGACGTGTTGACTCATAGTACTGTATTATCATTTTAAATGATATGCAAGATGCTGGATTGCCTAAATTGCATCTATTGGCTGTTTCTGTTTACCTGAGAATTAAAAAACATAAATGCCAAGTTGGTAGATGGACAGAATATCCATGGCTCCTGAATGTCTAGCCACAAAGACACATTATCCTCTCATACCATTGAAGTACTTTACGAGAGCTTTAACCTTTTTTCACAATTGAATTAGTATTGGTTTTCTCAGAGAGGTTCAGTAATGCTCAGGCTGAAGTGCTTGAATCTTCTTTAAAAGAGGAGGGAAACAATAAATAATGTGCAATGTATTACATAGCCGTAATGTCCCCGTTTTGTTTGTAGAGCCTGATCCCGGCCTCTGCAGAGCCGCTGCTGAGGTTAGCTTTTGAGCGGATTGGGCGGCTGAAGTGTAAAGACGGCTTGAACCTGCAAACATCCAAGGTGGGCTGGTTTGCTCTGGTGGGCTCTACACTTCACGCCTACCTGGAGGACAGCCAGGGAGAGGAGATCCACCTCCGCAAACTGAATGAGCTCTGTGAGTGAAACACATACAGACAAATACGCACACAAACAGCACTTTTACTACATACTATACTGTGTACACATAGTGAAAGGGAAGTGTGCTCCGAAGGATTATTGACAGAACAGTCATTTGAAAAGAAACCAGAAAGAAACATATCAGATACAGTATTTTGACGCGCAGGCATACTGTTAATAATACATGATTCCTCTGTGTTTGTGTCTCACAGCAATTCAACAAGACAATGAGGTGCTTGTTCTGGTGGAGAGAGGCAGGTGAGCGGGATTTCATGTTCATTGGGTTTGCTACAATAGTGCAACCCAGTCTCACGGCATTTCGTGTTCACCAACACGATTTTTAATCTATTGATTCGTGTTCACCAACACGAATTGCCCCTTTTTTTCGTGTTGCACAGCACGATTTTAAAAGCAATGTATTTCTACTGCCTGCAGCACGTCTTTTTCTCTGGTCGGGTCGTGGGAGACCGGAAGCTGTGTGGTTCATAAAAACATATTCTTACTCAATATCAAGCCACAATTATTGCTTTTATTTTAAATCGTATAATTTCGGACTTTTGTTGCCGTCTGTGAGGAAAATAAATGGGGCTCAGAGCCTCAGAATACGGAAATCTGTATTTTTAAATATTTTTTTCCTTCTAATTTGTTATTCTTTTCAAAATAACACACTGTTATTTACTCACCAATAACACACAATTATCCTTGCTTTTATTTATTGGTTTAATTCCATAATATCGGGCTTTTTTGGCGTCCGTCAGGAACTGAATTTCAAAATAAAAATAACCGGAAACAGACGTAGACCTATAAGGGACATTTCGAGCATCATTGCGATTGTCAACATTTCTGAGTTTAGGATGGCCGAAGACACTACACTACCCATAATCCCCAGCTATCGTTGAGGACTACAGTCCCCGTAAGGTTACGCAGAGCGTCACACAGCTGTGTGAAATGAAACGAAACCAAGCCAGACTATCCAAAACTGGAATCGAACGCCCCCCCAGAACTACACATGCTGGCTATTGTGTTTCGCAAAATGTTCTATGGGACGACTCAACTGAACGTTTTCGTTTTTCCCACAATTAGAAGTTGCCAGTATTAAACATATTGGTGTTATCAAATGTAAAACATATAATTAATAAATGGGTGAAAATCGCTTGTGTCCATAATGCGCAGCATTAATACCCACATGATAGCTCATTGTTACTTTGTAATTCTACTCCACTACAATTCAGAGGTTAACCTGGTATTTTTACTCCACTGCATTTATTTGAGTTACTTTGCAGATTCTGATTAATTATGTGAAATATAAACAACCCTTAAATCAGACTTTAGTTACACTTGAGTAAAATTCAGGTAAGGTGATTGTCAAGTGCCAACAATCAGGAGAGATATTTGATAGTTGGTGCTTGAGAAGACTAAACATATATCTGCAATTGACATGATTGGAAACGAGTAATAAAGTATATTCATTACTCGTTATTCTCTACTAATAGTTCATTAAAGACTGTATATTATGGCTATTTTGCACATCCCTTTCAAGATTTTCAAAGGTGTATTGACATATCATATACACAACTACGGTGTAGTTATGCAATGAATGAAACACTTGGGTCACAGGTTCCTCAACAGTGCATTACAAGACATCTATCAATATGTGTGTACCTCCACCATTAAACTGTCATATTCTGCACATTTCTTATTCTATCTACATACATAAGAGTATAATTCATATGTATAATATCAGTTAAAATAAGTGCTTCAACATAGTTAACATTGCAGGAAAGCAATATATTAGACGTTAAGTACTTTGTCAGGCTTAATATTTATCTGTAGATAGATACCCCCAAAGTTTTTTTCTTATTTAAAAGAAGACCTTAATCTGTTATTTAATGTTTAAATAAAGGTTAATTCGTTTTTCTGTTTTGCACCTCCTCCTATTCATATCTTTGTACATTCTGCACTATACTGTTTTATTGTAGAGATCACTTATCACTTTTATATCAGCTGTGCACCGTTATGGTGTAAATATAACCTATCTGTGAATTAGATCAAATCTAAAAGTCAGCCGAATTAGTGTTGATACTGCAAGGAGACGTATTGTGTGAAGAGAAATTGAAGATGTTGTTTAATTGTTGAATATATTTATGATCCACGTCAAGTATTCAGTTTCGGCGGCATTTTCTCAGTTTTTCCAAAGGTCTTCTCATCAGGGCTCTATAAATAAAGAACTACGGCAGATCTGTAATATACAATGCAGCCGAACCGTGTATTACAATGCCGTTATGTGATGACTTTCAAAGAGAAAAGCAAGAGCGCTCGGAATTAAGTATTATTTTATTCTTTTAAAATGTTTTCCGGATTTCATATCATATAAACACCAAATCCCAGCATGCATTGCGGCTAAAACATCCAATAAACGAGCTTAAAACCATAGCTGAGGATCTTGGGTAATCGCTCGAAATGCCTACGTCTGTTTCCGGTTATTTTTTATTTTGAAATTCAGTTCCTGACGGACGCCAAAAAAGCCCGAGATTATGGAATTAAACCAATAAATAAAAGCAAGGATAATTGTGTGTTATTGGTGAGTAAATAACAGTGTGTTATTTTGAAAAGAATAACAAATTAGAAGGAAAAAAAGATTTTAAAAATACAGATTTCAGTATCCTGAGGCTCTGAGCCACATTTATTTTCCTCACAGACGGCAACAAAAGTCCGAAATTATACGATTTCCAATAAAAGCAATAACTGTGGCTTGATATTGAGTAAGAACATGTTTTTATGAACCACACAGCTTCCGGTCTTCCTCGACCCGACCGGAGAAAAAGACGTGCTGCAGGCAGTAGAAATACATTGCTTTTAAAATCGTGCTGTGCAACACGAAAAAAAGGGGCAAATCGTGTTGGTGAACACGAATCAATAGATTAAAAATCGTGTTGGTGAACACGAAATGCCGTGAGACTGGGTTGAATAGTGATAGTTTAAATAAATGTTTGCTCCAGTGTTTGACTCCACAACCTGTTCCCAAATGTCAAAACACTTTTAAATGTGTTTATTCTTTATTGCTACCGTACACATTTTCAACGTTTCCCCCCTTACTCCCATGTTCTTTTTCCATCTTTTCTTCTCTTTCTGAATGTTATATTCCCTCTTTATCTCTTCCCTTTTCTCCTCTGTCGTTCTCTCTCTCTTTATGCAGGACTTTGTACATAGAGGGTGAGAGGAAGTTGGATTTTGCCGGCTGGTGTACGGCCATCCAGGCAGCAGCGGGGAGTGGAGGAGACACACTGAGCCAGCAGCAGCTGACGGAGACAGACATACCGGTCATAGTGCACAGCTGCATCGGCTACATCACGCAGTGCGGTGAGACACGGCCATTTAGAGAGTTACCCTTATTCCGTCTGTTGCTCACTGTGTCAACATCCAAAGGCACACACTCATCTACATCCACACATTCATGCTCCTTATCTTTGACACACACATTGGCTCTGCTTGCATTTACATCACAGGAATATATTTACTGTACACAGTGTACATTGCTGTACTGTATGTGATTTTGGTCTTTTGAGGGCCTTACTGTGTGTGTGTGTGCACACTTGGCGCTTTCTATGTGTTTGGCCTCATGTGATTATAATGGCAGGAGTTCAGCCCAACGGACTGCAAGATAACAAAATAACTGTTTCCATGTCTCCATCATTCCTGCTTTTCTTTCTCTCTCTTTTGTAATGTTTTTTCATTTTTGCCCCTTGTCCTTTGTCTGCCTCCCAAATCCACGTGCTGACATGCCTTCTTTCACTCTGACTCGCTGTCTCTCATCTTTCTGTCAACCCCTGTTCCCTCCCTTTTGATCTCCTCTCACTCACACTCCATTTAGTGGATGCACTTGTGTGTGTGTGTGTGGCTTCATTTAGCTGATATCCTCTACTTTCTGTCTGAGATGTTAATCCCTCTGATCAGCTTTCTGGGAAACCAGGGCAACTGTCCTCATTTCCCCCTTAATGTGCTGATAATGGTCATTCACCATGACACATTTGCATTACCATCCTTTTTGGCGTTATTAAGTTCTTTGAATCTTTAGACAGTGACTTGCAGGGTTGGGAGGGTTACTTTGTAAATGTAATCAGTTACTGATTACTGAATACATGGCTCTGAAAGTAATCCGAATACAGTTACAGTTACGTGTCTTAAAAAAGTAACGTAATCAGATTACTTTTAGATTACTTTTGGATTACTTTCTTTTTCCATAACAGATGGGTATGTTTTGGTGAACAGGAGACACAAAAAGCAAAAGGAAACTGAACGTGTTTTTACTGTTTTAATGGCTTATCAAGAGCACAACTGAAACATAACATCTGAAACGATGCAACAACATATGCTAATACACTTTTTGGGGATGCAGCTTGGGATGTGAGGAGTGAGGGACACGGCTTAGAACGGGCTTGTCGCATTCTGTCCTGCCAGTGTTGGCAGGACATGAATTAAAATGTCGAACTCGGACTTCATTTTAAGGACATGTCGGCCAGGGGTGTAGAGCTATATTTGTTTAAGCACCGGATCGGCAAAACAGGAGACTCTGTGCACCAGTCTGCCTTGATCTATGAATTCATGTCCGTGACTCTCACAGTATCTGCTGCCCACAGCTCTTTTATAGAAGGAACACCTCCTTCACTTCATGAAATCTCTGCAGCACCGGGAGGCAGCGGGAGGGTTAACTCAGAAGACGAGCGTGCAGTGCCTTTCACGCACCGCCTTCGCTGTGTTTACCTTCAGAATCATAAGGCTAAAGAGCGGACCGCAGGCTGATGTGTTTTAACCACACACACCTCTACACACACACGACTTAAACGCAGACTTTTGTTCCCTCCATGTTTCGTTGTTATTGTTTCACTGAGCGGCCCCGCCCCTTTTTTTCGGCTCCCTTTTTGGTCCATCTGCGGCGGTAAAAGTGTTTGTGCGCTGTGATGATTCGGCTGTAGCCTACGTTTAATAATGAATATTAAATGTTGTGAGGAAATATTTCCATCAATAATTCCAATAAGTAATCCAAAATGTATTCACTTCAGGTTTACGAAAGTAACTGTAATCAGATTACTCGTTTTTCAAATGTAACGCGAGCTGAATACAGTCACTTGATTTTTGTATTCTGATTACGTAACGCCGTTACATGTATTCCGTTACAACCCAACCCTGGTGACTTGTTGTTGGTGTTTGGAGCCATATGAGGAACTGCAGTCACTTGGCCCACATCATCTTGTCCTGACAGGTCTGTCATAAAGGAACTACATTGTGACCAATCCTCAGTTGAGAAATCACACACTTGGTTGAAACAGGATTTTAGTCATGACTCATTGCTACATAAAGCAGCAGAGCCAGAATCCCTCAGTGCTTCTCAAAGTGTGGTCCGCGGACCACTGGTGGTCCGTGAGCGCCCCCTAGTGGTCCGTGAGTATATTGGTAACATTTCACATTTGAAATAAATTCAAATAAATATCTCTGCAATGGAGAGAGCTTAAGTTTCACTTTCGATTGCATGATATAGCCCAGCGCAACACCTTCATCACACATGTTGCCACTTGTTTGTACCATTTTCAGGCGATTTGTAATCTGTTCTAAAAAAACGATGTGTTTTTGGATATTTGTGGAGTTATGTGGTCCGTGAGTGTTTTTTTATTGGTTAAGTGGTCCTTGGTATGAAAAGGTTTGAGAAACACTGCTCTAGTGGAAATGACTTGTAAATGTTCACACCCAGGCTCTTTATTTTCTAATTTAACACAAACTACCACAAAATTGTAAACATATTTTAGTGATGGCCCCTCCATTAACAATGTGTTTGCATATATTTTGCAGTTTTGTCTTATTTTTGATAGTATAATGTTTGAATACACATTATTTGACATCACTGAATAGGAACATCAAAGTATTAGTCTTTTTAAAAACAATGCAGCAGCAGCAATTTGCATAAAACAATAACAAATCTAATAACCACATATTTTTTCCTCATGACCAATCTGTAATGTTGCAACAATATTATGAATTGATCCTCTTATTACCCCAAAATAAGTCTAGTTTTGAGGTGGAATACACTTTATACATGCTGTCCATTTTTGTTTTTATCATGATTTCAGTTTACAATCCTAAATGTAAACTCTGCTGTTCTGTTTAAGCAGAAATATGATCAACTTGAAGGAACAAGGTTTTTTTTTAAATAATCAGTGTTGTAACAATGTGTACTTTCTCTTATGGTATCGACATGGCCTGTGTTTCTAACAATATGTTTTTTGTGTGTGATTGTTTTGTTTTTCTTAGGCTTGACCTCTGAGGGGATATATCGTAAGAGCGGTGTGAACTCCCGTGTGGCCGCGCTGTGCGAGAGATTTCACCGTGACGCCCGCAGTGTTCGTCTGAGGGAAGGAGAGCACCAGGTGGACGACGTCTCCACCACACTCAAACGCTTCTTCAGGGACTTAGAGGAGGGGCTGTTCACGTCAGAGGAATCCAAAGGCTGGCTAAGTGCTGCTGGTAAGATTCATAAGATGGTTGTTGTGCCCTGCAGTTTAGTCAAGCTGTGATTTCGGGATGGGTTTATTCTCAAAAAATTGTTTTTCCTAAACCAATACAGCCTTACAAATACATGTATGTTTATTTTATCAGGTTTGAAGATACTGTTAGACATTTGGTTCCTCTCCAATATAATGGAGGTGAAAAAGGGATACGTCTAGATTCTTTAGGATATTCCACATTCCTTGCTCTGGACTGTTTTACCGTCTTAACACTTAAGGGACTTTTTTCTACCAAAGAAGTATTCCCAACAGACTTCATGTTGCATGTCTGTTTACTTAAGGGTAGGTAAAGGGGGAATAAACTGTGCAAAAGGTCTTTTCACATCAAGAAAGTTCAGTCAAACTCTTGAATGTTGTTTTCTTTACTACTCTTAAATATATTGGAAGCAGTTTCCTAGAGAGCCTGCAACTGCGTGACATCTTGTTTCGTATCATGTTGCGCAGGATTTTCAAAAGTTTGAACTTGTGTGCATGTGAGATCACAGGAAAAAATGTCTGTCTGTTTTTTCATTTCTCTCTCACTGTTCCTGTCCTCATTTTTTATATCTCTATCTCCTTCTCCCACACATTCAGTCTCTCTCTCCCTTTGTACACTTCCTGACACTCTGGGATCTTGCTTCTTTTTAAAACCCCTCTGTATTCATGATTTTATCTTTCCTTCTCCTCTTTTATTCTCTTGCTCCAGGCATTCAGGAAGAAAGCCAGAAAATCTCCCAGTTCCAGCTGCTGCTGAACAGACTTCCTCGTGTCAACAAGGCTACACTACAAGCCCTTATCAACCACCTCTTTTGGTGAGAAACACACACACACATTGATAGAGTATCATCTGGTATCTGTGTGCATGTCTGTTTGCAAATACCCATGTGTGTTTTCCCCGAATGTGTTTCAGTGTGCAGCGTTTTTCTGAGCTGAACCAGATGAACCTCCATAACCTGGCCATAGTGTTCGGCCCCACACTCTTCCAGACGGACGGGAAGGACTACACTGCAGGCCGCGCCGTAGAGGACCTCATACAGCACTACACACTCATCTTTGAGGTCAGACTCACTGCTCACTGTTCGCATGTGGGATGACAGGAGGGCAAAACAGTTTGTTCTCTAAGCTGATTGATTTATCTGAAGTGATGGTATCAGAACACTGCAGACACAACAATGAGTCAAAAGCTATGAAAGGGTGAGATGTCAAAGAACACGAAATATCATATGGGCTGCAAGATTAAGCTCCAACAAAAGGCAGTTTGAGAAACAGATAACAGTCCTATTTTACCCTTTTAAGCCTAAAATTGGGAAATGAAATGGCAAGGGAGTTGCAACTAGAGATCTAAAGAATGGCATGATGCTGCAATTCAAGTATTATATCATTTGACATTTGATTCAGTTGCATGTGTGAGAACATGTGTGTATACTTGATTGCAGGTGGATGAGCAGCAGCTTAAGAAGCAGCTGGAAGAGATCACTGTCATCATCAAAGTGCGAGAGACACTCAACACAAAGTTTCCCGTGAGTCACACACTATCTCGCAAAAACACTCCGGTGTTGTTTTCACACGCGCATGCAGATGTGTGCTGCAGGTGGACATTAATGCATTCTGTTATTTGTTGCCCTAATGCTGTTTGACCTTTTCTGTCTGCCTGTGTGTGTGTTTGTGTTCATGCGTACCGGACACTCAGAGTACTGAACCCGGCGGGCACTTCATCTGTACTGTGTACTTGGAGGAAAAGAAGGAAACAGCAGAGCAACATGTCAAGGTGACCTGGACCTTTCCAAATGACACAAAATTGCTTTACATTTCTGCCCAATACTTATCTTGTGACCCAGGGTAATAACAACTGCCTACATTAGTGTTTAGCCACACTTTCTAAGGAGAATTATTCTCAGGAATAATTGTGTTGTGTCGTCTCTCAGATCCCTGGTTCTATGACAGCAGCAGAGCTGACCTGTGAGGTCCTGGACCGGCGTAACATCCGGGTTAAAGACAAAGAGTACTGGAACTGCTGGGAGGTCAGCGACAAGGAGGACATGGGTGAGAAAGAGAGGACTCTCAAATACATTGCTTCTATACACTTTTGTACATTAGGTACAGATTCCTGCCCACTTGGTTAAAAAGTCTCTTTAAAATGAATATCAAAGATACAAAATGGGCCCTAAGCAAAATAAAAACAATGACGCAAAGCTTGTGAAGTGCTCTCCACTCAACCCCAGCGTGACCTACACAAAGTGACACACAACCTCCAGAGGCAGGAAGATCATTCTCATTAACGTGACTGTGTCGTGGTTTGTTTTGAGCCTGGTATGTAGGCCATCTGGTTCCCCACCGGGAAGCCCGTAGGTGGCTTATTGAATACCAGTAAAACTAACTTAACTTGGCAGGTTTCCCATCAAACTGTTGGTGAAGAAGGAATGGTACAGGTAGCGGGAAAGAGTGACGAGAAGAGCAGGGGGGAATTCTTGTTATAATCTCTATACTGCAGATGTCACCTTTGGATTACAAAAGCTCTTTCAAGTCGAGTATGTAGGCGTGAAAGCTCAATCTGCTGCCTTTCTCTGAAGCGACATTTGCAATTTTTCGCTTAAATAGAACATGTTTTCATAGCTACAAAATTGTCAATCAGGTTGTCAAAAGCTGAACCTGTTGATCTGAGATTTGTGAGGTGAAAACATGATGAGGATTCTTCACATTCATAAACATCAACCTGTGTTTATTGTCATTGCTCCCTCAGAACGCCCGCTGCACTATCAGGAGCGAGTGTTACCCATCCTTCACTCCTTTGGCACCGACTCCCATCTGCTCATCAAGAAACACCTGGCTATGGAGGCGATGATGGAGTACCTGGGTAAACACGCAGACCCGCTGCCAACAAGATGTTTTCTCTTTGAGTTGCTGAGTCCTTTGTAATCTTTCATTCTGCCCTCCAGCCAGCAAAGTGGATTTATCCAAACACGGGATGATGAAATTCAGAGAGGAGCGAAGCATCTTGGGATTGGGACTGTCCTCTGGAAGTTTCCACGACCGATACTTCATCCTGAATTCCAGCTCTCTCAGAATGTACAAGGAAGTCAGAGTAAGATGAATAGATTAAATTAAACTTTGACATGTTTTTATTGTCACAGCTTTTCACACTTTCCTTCTGTCTCCCTCAGAGTAACCGTCCAGAGCGTGATTGGGTGGTGAAAAGCTTAAAGGTCTACCTGGGTATTAAGAAGAAACTCCGTCCTCCTACATGGTGAGCACATGCCGTGTCGCACTGATGTCACTTCTTATCCTCCTCACATTTACTGAGACGAAAACAACAAGTGGCTGCTGTGAATCGCGAGAGCTGTAAAAAAAGATGACAACATCCTGAGCTAACGTCACAATGAATCATTTTAAAACAACACAAACTGAAAAAGATTTGTATAGCCCCATTTACTCTTGAGGAAAATGATCTAAAGGAATTTTCTATAAACTTTAATAATTAATATTCCAACATTTGGATCCGTTGCCTCATCTGGAATAATGAATACTTCTTAACAGAATGACCACTAGAGGGCAGACTCAATACAATACTCATCATCTCGGACGTTTATAATTGTTCTGCTGTTAATTTCCTCTTTCTGTGTGTGTGTGTGTGTGTGGTGTGTGTGTGTGTGTGTGTGTGTGGTGTGTGTGTGTGTGTGTGTGTGTTTGTGTGTGTGTGTGTGTGTGTGTGTGTGTGTGTGTGTGTGTGTGTGTGTGTGTGTGTGTGGTGTGTGTGGTGTGTGTGTGTGTGTGTGTGTGTGTGTGTGTGTGTGTTTCTAGCTGGGGACTAACAGTGGTGTGTGAGAGTAAAAAACAAGAGAAGCAGGAGAAACAGCAGTGGTGAGTATCTGTCCACTTCTGTGTTTACAGTGATGTATACCTGCAATACAAGACATAGCTGTCAGCGCTCATGTCGCGAGCTTTTGACTTTCATTTATCTACTCACACTAGTATCCGTAAGTATGACAAATAAGAGTTATATTCCTTTTAAGAGACGTATTTCCAGCTGTGCTACTTAAAGCGTCACACAACAGCTTATTATCCCTTTAAGCAGTCTCGAATGCAAACTTGTGTTTGTTGTAGGCACTTTTCCCCTCAGTGGCAGCATGATCGCATTTTTCATGTGCATGTGAACATGAGCAATGTTAGGAAAACGCTAGCGGCTCCTCTGTAGGCACAGAAAACAGGTCAGGTCCCTGCGTGGGAGTTTGGAAAAGGAGGGATGTGAAAGGTCGGGTGCACCCAGGAGGGACACACACATGATTACACCTGTAACCATGCCTCTGTTCTAATCCGTTCATATACATCGCTGTGCATGTGTTTGGGGGCTTGTCAGTTGAATGTGTGTGTGTGTGTGTGTGTGTGCTCTGTGTGTGCATGTTACAGTGGGCCTCTGCTCTGTCAACAGCAGTAGACATCAGCACTGTTATAATGGGAGAGCTGTTTTCTTCACGCTGTAGGCAGTATCATCTCTTGGTTAAGGCTCCATCGCTCTCAGGAAAAAACACACTCACCTGAGAGGAAGAAACCGAGAGTGGGGAGGGGTGTGAGAGAAGTCAGTGGGAGGCAGTGGAAAGTGGAGAGTCAAAGCTGAAGGGGAGAAACTATGTACTAAGAAAGTTTTTGCATTTAGTGCAGGGAAAGGGAAATGAATGAGGAGAAGACTGGTTAGAGATAAGGCAGAAAAGGCAATAATGGAAACATTTATGAATGAGGAATTACCCATGACACTCTCTTCTACCCAACTATACTTAATGTCGCTTAGTTTTATGCTGTATCCCTTCAAAATCCCCTTAAAACGTTCTAACACTTATTAATTATATCAGCATATTCTAGCAGACACCGTGCTTTTGGAATATTATGTTCATTTCATCCTGTGTCTTTGTGCAAACCCATGATGATAAGGTGGCAGCATTTGTTCTTCTGCTGCTGATAATGGTCTATATTAGCGGTTAATTGCATAGAAATCAATTCATTGCAAGGGAAGTACATTTACTGTCGAACATTACTGAATAATTCAGCTTAGGTAATCGTGCTAGAACAGGGGGACTGTCCTGTTTTGAATCCCAACATGCACTGATGAGCTCTGTTGGCCTTCATGATGGAAACTGTGTGTGTGTGTGAGTTTTTGCATGTGTGCCTAATCTCATGACTGTGGCTAAATATGTCTGTGATGCAAACTTTACCTTATCGTGTTTAGTCTGCATCGGTGTTCTGTTGTGTCTCAGTGGAGAGCATTTGAATAATTTTTGCTCATAACAATAATAACCGTAAAATAACGAGAGCCTATTTATTCAGCAGCATGGCTGATGTCTCGGAGGGCTGATGTGAAGGCAAACTGAGAGGCATAAAATATGCAAACACACAGACTTTTCAGAGAAACAAATACACTGTTCATGGACACCGAGCGCTGATGATGCCCAATCAGTGTTCCTCTTCGTTGGTAGTTTAAATTAGGAAAATCACACTCTGTGTTTACGCTCATGGCGCTACAAGAGCCATAAGAGAGGGTGTGTCAATTTCAGTTATTATCTTTGTCTCCCCCTCTTTCTTCTGGTGCCTTTTTCTTAATGCCCCTCAGACCCTGGATGTCTCTCTGACTTCTTCTCCCCCTGGACCACAAACACACACACACAAACACACACACACATTCTGTATTCACACAAGACCTCCTATTTTTATCACACTGTCTCCCTCACTTCATCACTCCTCTATTGATTTGCAGGTATCTCTGCTGTGACACCCAAACAGAAATGAGGGAATGGTATGCTACTCTTCTCAGCATCCAGGTGCGTTTTCTCACGGATACACACACACACACACACACACACACACACACACACACACACACAAAAACAATATGCTGAAAGGCCTCGTTAACTGAATATAGGGACATTCTGTGACTCAATGTGAAATTCTGAATCTCAAATGTATTGCTGTTTTTTTTTCCACTTGTCAATAATCTTTAAGACATTTAAAAAACGTACAGTATGGTGGTCCTTAGCATCAGGGTTAATGCAGTAATATTAGATTAATTTGACCTCATTACACAACAAGATACTGCCATTTGATGTTTTAGAATAGTTTCCTGCTGATAGTAATGTAATGTAAAATCTCTCCCCCCTCTCCCTCTGTCTGTGTCCCCTCCTCATTAAAGTATGATGGCAACGTGTGGCCTCAGGACGGACTCCAGCAGACACGAGTGAGCCGCGTGTTGCCGGATACGCGTCACGGTAATGTGTCACTGATACCGCTGCGTGGCAGTGAGAATGAGATGCGGAACAGCGTGGCAGCTTTCAGCCAAGACCCGCTTGCTGTGAGTGAACCTACCAATCACGGGGACTAATCCGAGACCAACCAGGAAGCTGAATGTAATGCTCCTGGCTCATCAGAGACATTCATGCTGAACAGGCACTCACAATCCTCAATGTCACAGAAGAGTGAACCAAATTGCACCGAGTGTGTGCTAGTTTTGCAATGTGTACTTTACATTTGCAGAACAGAAGTTTATTCAAAATTGGACTTAGTTTAAATATTTGAGACGGATAATTGGGCATGGCAGTTGTAAAAACATGCAAATTCTATTGTTATTCAATATTTGTCTTATCTTTTTGGGATTTACTTTTGCAAACAGTTTGAGATTAGACCTGTTCAGAATAAATAATCTCTGTTCAATGATTCATCTTTGATTTAACATCAAACATCATCGGAGTTCTCAAACTTGGTGTTTTTTTCCTCCAAAACTAGACTATAGGGCACTCCCTTGATGTGTTTCCTAGACAATACATTACTCATTTGTGTCTGAGTCTCAACATCTTTAAGAATTCAGATGATGTGAAGAAGAGTAGACAGCTGCATCTTCATGTAGTGGGGAGGGTTGGACTGAGAACCAACAAAACAGTCATTCTGGCGCGGCTCTGCCAAAGCATTGCTCAGTCTAAAACATCCAGGAAACAACATAAACAAAGGAAAACACATTTCTCCTGTGCCCAAGAGGAACACAAATTCAACTCATGCCCACAGGCAAGTTTGGTCATCACTGTGTTTCACAGCTCTGCTGCCCTATCAGTGTACAGAGTTGTAAACTTGGCAAGAGTTTGACAAATATAATACCTCTTGGTTTGTTGGACTACATTTCAAGTGCACTGACATTACACCAGACCTGTTCAACAACATCATTATCACCCTCGCCATCTGTTCTCCTATTTCCATCTAAATCGAGTGCAGCCATCCAAAATAATTCACTGTACACTGTGGTATGAGACCAAATGTCCACAATATGAGGATGCAGTGGTCTCTTCCTGCTGTTTCCCTAGCATCACATTCCCCTCAATAGTTTACCACTGACTGCAGCAGCACATAATAATGCAGTCTGAAGTGACTTCAAATGGCACAAACACAATTCCAGGGTTGTTGTTGCCTTTCAGATATTTGCTATCGATCCTTGTCTTTTCAATACACTGAGAAGACGAGGAGTGTGGGAGAAGGTGTGATTGCTTTGGTGATGGATTTAGCAGCTGGATTTATGGCAGATGTTTGTGTATGTTGGAGTGGGGGTGGAGGAGAGAGATTCACTGCATATTAATATGGCCAATTTTCACTGTGAAGTGAAAGAGTAAATACTGTATGGAACGCTGACCATGTTTGGCAGTGTGTCTGTGTGTGTGTCAGTGTGAATGTGTGTGTGAGAGAAATAGAGAGAGAGAGAGAGAGGATGGTTCACTGCTCCTGATTATCTCTCTCTCGCTTGAATCTAATGTTATTTGTTGAGACTTTTGAATGTTGATCACCACGCTCTTTCCTCTCACACTCTAACAAGCCTTTTTCTACAGACTTCTCTTGGGGTTCAGACATAACATCAACACCTGCCTGTATCTTAATGTAGTCCATTTCTCTCCTGTATTTTAGCCCGTCACTATCTTCACCCCTCACTGTGTGTCCCTCTCTGTCATAACCGCAGTGTTGTTTATCTTTCAGCTGTTTAGAGATGTTCGATAATTGTCGCTGCAAGAAAGGTATGAACATTTT
The DNA here is from genome assembly GCF_902827175.1 of Gymnodraco acuticeps. Classification (NCBI taxonomy): domain Eukaryota; kingdom Metazoa; phylum Chordata; class Actinopteri; order Perciformes; family Bathydraconidae; genus Gymnodraco; species Gymnodraco acuticeps. The sequence goes on along the minus strand of NW_022990856.1, from coordinate 796,566 downwards.
TTTTTAAATGACACACAAATTCTTTATTTTTTTTATTTGTAATTTTAATCAAGTTTGATTTATGTCAGATCTATATTCTGTGTGAGCTGCAACAAGCTAATTGGTTGATTTAAACATGCAAGTCTTCTCAATAAAACCAGTGAATGTGTGTAAATGACGTAGATGGGAAATTAGGCTCTTACAAATATGTCTGTTTATTATACTATACCTATAGGCTATAGCTAATGCAATTCAATATTAATATAAATAGTCCAGCTACAAGAAAAACACAGTGAGTTGACAACTGAAACATTGCCCTCCTTTTAGTTCAAAAGTACTCCAGAGGCAGAACATCTAAATAAAGATTATTCTGCTATGGCTCATCATTTATGCCTTTGTGAATATTATACTGTGCTGAAATTGGTGAATAAATTGAATTGTAATTGAATAATTTATCATATAGGTAACTGAACAAGCAGAAATTAGCTGGTCTAAACTTTTGAAATGTGAGGAAAATGTATGGACAGATACATTAGTAAAGAAAACAATAGTTGGATTCAACCAATCTACCGTATAGCTGATTTAGCTATACGAATATGGAAAAATAGAGATGTCCACTGAAGTTGACACTTGAAGTTTGATTGACAGAGAAAGTGTTTATCGCATTATCTGTCCGGCTGTCTATCTGCTCTCTTGACAACTGCTTATTGAGTCCACATCTTGTCTGCAGTTGGTTGCTATGGTTTCGAGACAGGTAGTCTGGATGAAAACATTTGATTTGACCTTTCAGGGGATAAAGTGTGAAACTGGTTTAAGGTGCAGGGATGATGGCTGGGATATGTTAGTGTGACTCAGTATTTTCAGTCTGCTGTAACACATTAAAAAGAGTACGATTTGACAGCACTTTGGCTAACTGTGGATTTCTGTCTTCTGAAGGGCCGACGGTCCGCCTCAGATGACCTACATCATCTTTCTGCCACTGTAATGGCCAGATTGACGGACACTGTGTGGATTATGGCCTGATACTGCCATCTGCTCCTTCTGGGTATGAACTGGACCAAAAAGAACAGACAATGAGGATCACATGTCAAATATAACCGACACTGGTGTCCCTGCACAAATGAATTTTACGTGACTTGATGTACAGAAGCAGCAGCTGGGAGCGGTGGCACTCAAAATCAAAGAGCGACATTATGATGGACTACAATCACTCGCTTCCTAATCGATGTCCGACAAGACTGCGCCCTCTGTTCCTCTGGTTCCATTGGTCAGCGGCATGTGACTCAATCCCTGCATTGCATTATGGGACAAAAGCATGAAGATCATGCTGAGAAAAATGTCTAATGTATTTAGAAAAGACTTAGTCGGGATATTCTAGGCACTAGCATCAAGTGCTTGGCCATTTTTAAATAGTTTATTACTTGCATTTGTAGCTGAATATGATTTATAACTTAGTTTTTTTATTTTAGCTCTTTTTCTGTACTATTGCTCATGAATTGTCAGGATAACCCTGCAGTAAATATTTGCTATTGTAAGCAAAGCTGATGTCACAGGTGACCTGATTCTGTCCAGGGTTTGTTCCACTGGGACCAAGACTGAGACATGAGCGGTGATGGATACTGTCTGTTACTCCATAGGACATTTGCCTGTACTGCACAAAAACATGGTCACTGGCATATTTGGCTCGTGTCCATTTGTCTGCATAATGTGGACCAGAATATGTGAACGTGTGCATTTGTGGATTGTTTCTTATGAGGAATGAAGGAAGAGGAGGTATGAGCTAAAAGAGTTGAGGGCTAAATAGCCTTTGCTTAACACTGTTTGAATATGTGATTAAATAGGATAAGCAATTGGTTTAGTATTGTCCTTTTAATCTGAATCAAGCACCTTAAATATATCACATTTCAAACCATAATCACTTATTCCAAACATTGTTCTGTGCCTAATACGTCATATTTTATGTTTCCGCTGTCTTAATCCTCAGCACTGCATCCTCTCTTTTTTCTAGATATACAGAATAAATATACATACATGGGCAGATTTGTCACTAACCAGCAGTATTTATGAAGTTTTAGTTTATACATTTGTCACATTGCAATTCAAAATGTATTTTTATGTCTAGAATCTTTGCAGCAGCATATTATTCTAGTTTGTTCATCCAAACAGTGCAGGATTTCTTTTGAAACATCTGTAATACAAGAAAACATTAAAGTGCATTATAATCTTTTACCTTTCTTTCAACTTGGGTCCAAACTAGGGTTGCAAAATTCTGGGAATTTTCAAAGATGGAAACTTTCCATGGGAATACACAGGAATAAACTGGACATTTTCAAAATTGAAGGTTGGTTCTTCAAAGGGAACTTAAATATAGTTGGCGAAAGTACATTTTAGCATAATCTTGTCTAAAACAAACAGATGCCATTCAAGTACACTTGAATATCCATGCCATTCCTCAATCACATGCACATAGCACACTGCTTACTGCATGGCTATTGAGACCACACGCCCTACAGGCACTGTGCATTCCTCATCACATGCACGATGATTTCTAGAAGTCATATTTAACTCAACATTCATGTTTTGTTCTTCAATGAAACAAATGATTGTTCAATAAAATAATTAAAACTTGTTCTGTTCTACTTACAAATAAACCTGTTGAAATGTAATTTTTTTTTAATTGTATCACTTTGCATGGATGTTTTCTTATGACAAAACACATTTTTTATATTTATGCTTGGATATGATAACAATTCGATTACATTACCCTCAATTCCAAGTTAGTTCCCATCAATTCCCATTATTCCCATGGAAATTTACCAGAAATGTTCCGCCCCTTTGCAACCCTAGTCCAAACTCCTATATATTTCTCAGAAGGAGAAATCTCTATAAACTGTATTGAGTGGCAACAGAGCCTGACCAGCTAGTTTCACCAACTTGTGTACCACCTGTTGTAAAGACAGCAGAGGACGCTAGATGCTGTGCTAGTGAGAAACTGTTGTTTAGATAAATGTTTGGTTTAAGCGCAGTTAAATCCGTGTCCACGCAGTTTGTGTGTATGAGTATATTGTTAGCTACCCTGTGAAGTAACGTAAATACACTATAGAAAGTGTTTATCCCCTCCATTCACTTTTGTCATTATTCTTTGTTTTCTACATTGAATCAAAGTGGATGAATCATAAGTCCTTCATTGACATGGATCATGAGACAATTAAGTACAAATATGAATCACAAAATACTCGTTGCATTAGTTTTCAGTCCTTTTAAATCAACCAGCACTGTCAAGTTGTATGATAAACGTTTTGGGATGAAACTAAGGTTCAGACTGTTCTACAAAGTGTATTTTACATCTTCGCTAAAAACAAAATGTAGACCTTTCTGATACAGTTGTATTTAACAAAGATTGTTTTTACACCCGGGATACTAACACACATGTTTTCACTTTTGTGACATCTAAAATCACTTGCCATAGAAAGTGGACGTTTATCTATTATTAACAATATGTATGTGTTTATATAATGTGTATTGTATCGATACGTTGAAGTGTCACTCTCAGATCATTGTCTAAACCTGCTTAGTACTTCTGTGATTCGATGTTGTAAAACAATGGTTTAGAATAAAAGTCCAACAGGGGCCGATGAATACTTTTTATAAGTAGTATATATTTTGTCACTCTTCGTCTTTTCTTATTCTGTTTCTCAGCATTTTACTGATTTTGCATCTATGAAACTCTAATAAACACATTCAGCTAGTTTTGTGTGTGCATATTATATTGTTCTGGCCATGGTAAATCGTTACAAAGTTCCCATTACTCATTACTTATGGTAATCCACTTGTTTTTCCTCAATGCTTTTATGAAATGTATGTGCAGACACTTACACATTCAAACTTGAATGTGCCCTACAGGGAAAATGTTAACATAGACATTAATGTATGTACACACAAATATATAGGGGCAGGAACTTTTGCGATGCCTGTGGGTTTCATGTCATGTCATGCTCCATCCAGGAACTGGAAGCCTATACATGTGCTTCGAGGGAAAATGTCAGGAGTGTGTGTGTGTGGGTGGGTGGAGTACAGTGATCATAGGGAGAGCCCGGAGGAGGTGTCCTTGCTGTGTGTGTGTGTGAGTCACAGTAGTCCACCAGCTTTATGTTCATTCTTATAAGCAAAGCTGACACATCGGGGTCACTCTGTACCTTGAGACACCACGCGAGGGTCTTACACGCAGGAGACCTTCACCGTACCATTCACATGCACATTTACCAAAATAGCCTTTACTACATAGGTCAGAGCAACAGTTGCGTAAGGCAGAGTGGTGACGACAGATGAGGGTGGTTCAGAGAAGGGCTACCATTGTAAATGAGCCTCAGGGGCGTTTCAGGGCCTGCTGAGTGTCAGGGTGGGCCGACTGCCACCTGACAGCTCCCAAAAATAAAGTGTACGTTTTCAGTGAGCACAGTGTGCTACACATCGTAACACAAACAAAAGGGGGGGACAATGGCAGCGACCATTCTCCCACAGAAATCTGGACACCCACCTGTGTGAACCAATCTCCTTCATTTCCACTCAAGAGCACACGTCAACAAACACAGCATGAGCAGCAGCACACATGGAGGCTTCTCTAATAAGAAGTTGGAGGAAAACTTCATACCTAGACATATATGGTATACATGGTAAAGGTGTTTATATTTTCCACATTGAACTCTCTCTTCTATAAAGTTGCTCTCAACTGGAAAGGACAGCAGCAAAAACAGCACCAACTTTTTCCATCTACATTATACTGTAATCTCAGGGTTAGTTTGAGGTGTTTCGTTTACACCACCGTTGCATCAATCTAGCATTGTTTTGTCTGATACAATGGAGGCTGTGAACTTGTCACTGAACTTGTTCCCAGACTCTTTTGTAAATAACCTGTGCAGGTCGATAAGTAGCAGGAGCTTGGAGAAAATGAAATTGTTGACAAAAGCTTGTTTTTGTGTGACTTAGTGTGATTTAGAAAGAAAAGACTATTCTAATGTACACAAACGTGGATCTCTGGGTCAGTGTGACACATTATTTCATGTAGTTTAAGACATTAATTGTGTGACAATATTTTCAGACAAGGCTGAATGTGAACAATAGACAATGTTTAGGAGCCACAATTACCGGAGCTGCTGAATCAGTGCCTGACTCTCCATCTGCAGGTTCGCATACCTGGAAGTAAAAAACAATATATCAGTGTGACACTTCAAATTTGACAGAACTTAACACATTTGAACATAAATATTGAATTATATTATTCTGACTGATAGTGTATGCGATTTGCGACAGGGGGAATGATCCTTCTTACATTATCACTTTCAGTGAAAAACATACAAATTATTATGGTGTGATTTTGCAGGGATCTGCACTAAATAAAGTTGTTTTCTTAAGTTTGTAAAATATGTGTAGGCCAGGACGCTGCAACATTTAGTCAAAAACCTTGACTGGTCCTGTGTCCACAGTAATTCATGTTGACAGAGCATTGACATACGTCATAACACAAATGTATGTTATTGAAATTCTTATAAAAGGTTTGTCGCTTATTTCACCACCATCCAATGGTCTTCAAAAGCAAACACCCCCATGGCCAACCGTATAGCAAGTTTAATTGTCTACAATACTTAAATGGGCCTGTTATGCTTTTGGGGTTTTTTCCATTTCCTTTAGTTTGTTAAATAGTTTTTTGTACGGTGTTGAATTTCTCAGCCTCTTGTGCTTTCTTCAATGCCAGAACCTGCCGCCATCCCCTAAAAACTTGATCAGTCACCACTGATGAGCTTTAGACAATTTCTGCAGACATAATTGATTGGAGTTGCTTGTTCAGCTCATATTCATTTGACGTTTTCTCCCTTTTGAACCCCGACAAACTAATTTCAAGCTCAGAAGTGTTCTGTTGTGTTGTCAAGGAAACCAGCCAAGAAAGCGACGATCACATCATAGGTGTTGATCCTGGCATAATTTTGACTATAAAAAGTGTCACTGTCAAGGGTTCATACTGTATTTGATCTAATGATATACTTCAGATCAGTAGGCTGTGTTCGTAGTATCAAGTTGCGTCAGGAAGTAACGCAGTGTGTGCCTTTTCTTTCTTGTCTGTTAGATCATTCTCTGATTGAAGAAGCTGTCAGGGACATTTAAAAGATGTGAGAAGACGTGCACAGGTTAGAGGGGAAGCGTGTCAACCTTCTGACAAGCTTTTTGTTCATTGTCATCCTCAAATAACTTGTCATTTAGTTGAACATCATGAGACATGCTCTGTCATGTACTCAGAACTTATTTGTGGGCTCATGCAAAAAAAACTTGTTATTCAATCACATGGAATCTTTCTTAAAGGCATCAATATAGCAGAATGTGTTAAGTAAGGGAGTAAGTGTATTCTTGTTTGGCAGAGAATGAGCAGAAATAGAGACTAATGCACATGCTAGTATGCTACAATATCATCAAAGCTTGAGGTTAGTTACAATATTTTTGCCATTCATTGATAGTTAATATAGAGATATGGACAAAAAGACATGCAACAGAATGTCCCTGTATGGAATTGAATCAGGGACATTGCAGTAAACGGTCTATCTTGACATTGATTGTATACAAACTATAGGTAAATATGTAGCAAAAACGATTTTCATGATTACAATTTTAAAATCATTTTAAATCTTAAAAGACAACAGGACTGGGGAATACCTTAAATAAACTGACGATGGGAGACAAGAAGTCTGAAAGGTTGGATTCTTGGCAGTTCTGAATTCAGTGAAAAACCTGGATTTCATTTTTGGAATGAAGTGCCCAGTGGAATTTCGAACACATCTATATTCTTTTGTCAACATCGGACACACTCAATATCTTAATCTCAAATGTCGGATAAGGCAAATATCTCCTGTATACTTTTCAGGTTTTTGAGCAGCACTGAACACTGCATGCAATAAACACACACACACACACACACACACACACACACGCACGCACGCACGCACGCACGCACGCACGCACGCACGCACGCACGCACGCACACACACACACACACACACACACACACACACACACACACACACACACACACACACACCACACACACACCCTGCCTACTCTCTGACCTTTTGTAGCCTTTATTTAACCAGGTGAAGCCCCTTGAGATCAAAAGATCTCTTTTTCAAGGGTGACCTGCAGATGACATGTAAAGAACATAGAGCTTCTCTGAGAGCTTTTAAATATTAAAAGGAACATTAAATAAAATAGCACAACGAGTGATTTATATAGCTGTTCTTACTCACTGTCCTGACACCACAATAATACTTTTCTGATCCCACTGTATACCCTCAGTTGTTTGCACTAGGTGTGTGTGAGTGGCCCCTGATATCCCCAAAGTCCTTCCTGCAGGCTGCTAATAAAAATGGAGTTGGAGTAAACTTGTGTGATCGTAAAAAGGTTTGATGGCTTGCAGTGCCACATGGAGCCTATCTCGGCTGGATGCAATTCATCTGAACACTTTCCTTTTATACATGTCATTAACACCCTGTCTTCAGTCACCTCCAGCTGACTGGGAAACACAAAAACTCTCTCACACACACACACACACACACACACACACACACACACACACACACACACACACACACACACACACACACACAACACACACACACACACACACACTCATAGTTGTCTCTCTCCTTTTGTTGCCCCTCACACACACACACACACACACACACACACACACACACACACACACACACACACACACACACACACACACACACACACACACACACGAACGTACGCACGCACACACACACACACAATCCTGCAGCGCTTCTTCAGTTCTGCGAAAGCCGTCTTGCTTGGCTGTGTCTGATTTTCCGCCCTCCAGCCCCTCCCCTCAAGTTTATCACCAATTACTGGTCCTTCAAGAGAAAATAAAGGAAAAAAGCCTCACTCCTGGTCCCCATGGTAACTGCTATCCTCCTTTCCGTTTCTGCACAATCAATCAAGCAACAAATGACTAGCTGCCCCTAAAGAGGAGAGGGACCAAATGTCACTTCTGAGGTTTGGTGTGCAGGCTTTACTTAGTCAGTTTTCTCTCAGCCACAGCATCTGTTTGCATCTGCCGTCTTTTTGATCGCGTTTGCTTCCTTTCGTCATGTTTGTTTGTGTCCTCTGAGTAGTAAAACATATTCAAGACACAAAAAAACATAAGACAAAAACAATGAAACTGAAAAAAACAATGTCACCGTAACACTGGCAATATGTTTCCTTTCATTTTTCAGCAATACTTCAGTTATCCTGACTATATGTGTTCTATGTACAGCATGTACACATTTGAAGCAATAGTTTGAAATTTTTGACAGTTTGCTTTCTTGGTGAGAGTTAGATGTGAAGTTGGATCATTCTCATTTACAGTAAATGTGAAGCAACAGTTAGCAGCTTGTTAGCTTAGCTTGGAAAAAAGACTGGAAACTGTAAAATAATGGACCATGTGAGATCTAGAGTATAAAAGTTATAATTTGCACATTTCTCAAGAAGTTTTGTGTAAGATGTTTTTTTGTTTTTGTTTTTCTGTTTTCCCAAGGATGTGGTCTCTGACTTGGCTGAGAAGATCCTGCATATTGGGGCTGAACATCCGACTGTGAAGAATGTGGTACTGCACATTGGAACAAATGATATTGTGAAACAACAGTCAGAAGTGCTGAAAGAAGACTTTAAATGTCTGTTGGAAACTGTCAGCTCTCTAAATGCAGAGGTGTTCATCAGTGGCCCTCTACCGCCAGTCAGAAGAGGAGTCGAGATTCAGCAGATTGTTTGCACTGAACACATGGCTTTCAACTGCCTGTACTGACCATTCTGTCAATTTTATTGACAACTTTAACTTTTTCTGGGACCGCAGACATCTTTTTAAGGCAAATGGAGTTTGTCTGAACCTTGTTTGCTACCGTCGACAGACTAACTAACCCCCCAGTGTCAGTAGCCTCTGAATTTCTATCCACCAGGGCGTGCAATGATTTTGCCTCCTTCTTCACTGACAAAATTCAGAAAATCAGACAAGCAGTCCGTGCCTCTGCATCAGGAACAGCAAATGTGTTGTCCCTATGTCCACCTAATATCAATTCAAACACCATGACACAATTCCATCAGATTAATGATAAAAACCTAGAGGACATTATTCAACTTCTGAAATCCTCCTCCTGCTGCCTTGATATTAGTCCAACAGGATTTTTCAAAGATGTTTTTCGTTGCATGGCCTCAGATCTACTTCATATAGTAAACAAATCTCTTCACTCAGGTATTTTTCCACAGGCCCTGAAAACTGCAGTCATTAAACCGCTCTTAAAAAAGAATAATCTAGATGCTTCAGTAATGAACAATTACAGGTCCATATCAAACCTGCCATTTCTAGGTAAAATCATTGAAAAAGTTGTTTTTCAACAGTTGAGTAACTTCTTGCATTTAAATAACTGTTTCGATGTGTTCCAGTCAGGCTTTCGTCCAAACCACAGCACTGAGACTGCTCTTGTAAAGGTCTTCAATGACATCCACTTAAACACAGACAGTGGCAGAACTTCAGTGTTAGTATTATTAGATCTCAGTGCTGCGTTTTACACTGTTGACCACAACATATTACTCGACTGACTAGAAAACTGGGTGGGACTTTCGGAAACAGTTCTAAATTGGTTTGAATCCTACTTAAAGGACAGAAAAAACTTTGTTTCTATAGGTAAATACACATCTGAGTTGACAAATATGACATGTGGGGTACGTCAAGGCTCCATCTTGGGGCCTCTTCTCTTTAACATCTACATCAGGCCTATTCAAATGGCGGCCCGCGGGCCAGATGCGGCCCAGAACCAACTCCCGAGTGGCCCAGCCTCCCGTAGCCAAATTCCTACACTAGTACAGACCATAACTCCGTTGCATAGAAACCACTAAACCACAACGCAGCACGTTTTTTGAAAGTGCATCTAGTGGTGCTGCTAGTAACGGTGGTCCTATGATAACAACTCTAAAACATGTCTCTCTCAACTCTGAAGCGTAAACAGACAAAACGGTCATTGATCTTGTGGAGCAGATGCGCGCATTCCAGGTCAAGCTGGACCTTTTCGCGACCGACTTGAGTACGGGTTGGATGCTGCATTTTCCGACGCTCCCCAAACACATCACATCCCCGGCACAAATCACGGATGTGATGACAGATTTCATTGCGAGGTTGATAGAGAACTTTGCCGGTCGATTGGATAGACTTGCTCTGCCCACAGAGGTGATGGGCTGTGTCAGAGACCCCTTCACTGTTGCAATAGAGGGGGACGTATCAACCAGAGCAAAGGAAGTGGTCCCCTGCATCGACGAGGGGAAATGTACACTGGAACTTATTGACATGCATTCATCCGTAACCATGGCACAAGAGCAGCGCACTAACGGGCCAGCGAAGTTTTGGAGTGAAAAAACAGCAGTTCCCTTCATTCAGAAAGTAGCGATCTGTGTGCTCAGTATGTTTGGATCAACATACAAATGTGAATCAAGCTTTTCACACAATAAATACTCAATGAACTCAATAAAAAGTAGCACTCGCTGCTCCCTGACTGACAGCACTCCACCAATGTCTTAGGATTGCATTGACATCCTGAGCCAAAAATCACTGCTCTTGTTAATAAAATAAAAAAGTCAGCGATGACAAATCACAAATGAAGTGATAGTAAGCACCTAGTTTACTATAGTAGACGTGTAGTGTAGTATTCATTCATGTTATTTACCCTTATCCCTTGTTATGGGTTTGTGCACTGAAAGGTTTGACAGTTCTTTTTGTATTTATTTAAATGAACTTTGTAATGTGTCTGGTCAAATGTGACCAAAACGTATGATTTTTTTTTGTTATTACTTGAAAAGTGAAAAAATTATAGTACTACCTCTTTTTGTTACATTGGAGCTCTTTAACTGTTTGTTAATGCACTTTTTGATGTGCATGTATGTATCCAATTTTATTTTGTATGTGAGGACATTTATTAAGACTGCTATTATTGTATTCAGTTAAATGCACTTTGTGATGTGCCTGGTTAAAAAAAATAAAACCTGAATATTTGACTTCTAAAGTAAACAAATGTAATGCTACAACTGTGCACTTTTTTCAGATTCTGTTAAATTAATGCTAATTTGTTGTGTTTTTATGCACTTTTTGACGTACCTTTGTTAGATGAACAATGAATAAAAATTGCAGTAATATGTGTTGGTTTAAAATTTGTCATTACCCGCTTTTTACAGGCCGCTAAATGTCTGGCCCAGCTGAATTGTGTAGTTATAAAATCTGGCCCAACTGAATGTGTAATTGAATAGCCCTGATCTACATGCTACCACTGGCTCAGATAATGAAAAACAACAAAATAAGTTACCATGCGGATGACACACAAATTTACGTAACAATTTCACCAGGAGACTATGCTCCAATTCAAACACTGAGTAAGTGCATTGAACAAATCAATGACTGGATTTGTCAGAACTTTCTCCAATTAAACAAAGACAAAACTGAGGTAATGGTTTTTGGAGCCAAGGCAGAACGTTTAAAAGTTAGCGCTGAACTTCAGTCTGCAATGTTCAAAACAACAGATAAAGCCAGAAATCTAGGTGTAGTCATGGACTCTGACCTGAGTTTCAACAGTCACATTAAAACAGTTACTAAATCAGCCTACTATCACCTAAAGAACATATCTAGGATTAAAAGACTAATGTCACAGCAGGATTTGGAAAAACTTGTCCATGCTTTTATCTTCAGTAGACTCGACTACTGAAGATAATCTTCACAGGTCTCACTAAAAGATCTATTAGGAAGCTGCAGCTGATTCAGAACGCCGCTGCTCGAGTCCTCACTAACACTAAGAAAGTGGATCACATCACTCCTGTTCTGAAGTCTTTACACTGGCTTCCTGTGTGTCAAAGAATAGATTTCAAAATACTGCTGCTGGTTTATAAAGCTTTGAATGGTTTAGGCCCAAAATACATTTCTGACCTCCTGCTAAATTATGAACCATCCGGATCTCTCAGGTCTTCAGGGACTGGTCAGCTTTCTGTCCCCAGAGTCAGAACTAAACACGGTAAAGCATCGTTCAGTTATTATGCTCCAAATATCTGGAACAAACTCCCAGAAAACTGCAGGTCCGCTGCAACTCTGACTACTTTTAAATCCAGGCTAAAGACTTTTCTTTTTGCCGCTGCTTTTAATTGAACTATTCACATCTTAAACTGCACTGTAACTTTTATCCATGTATTTTTTCTTTTAATGTTTATTTTATTATCTTTTCTTTTTAATGACTGATTTTAAATGCCATTTTCTTAATGTCTTTCGTTTTTTGTAAAGCACTTTGAATTGCCTTGTGTTGAAAGGTGCTATATTATAAATAAACTTGCCTTGCCTTGCCTAAGATTATTTATTGGACTGTGTGGGATTTGATCAATTTTGAACAGTCGGCCTAGTTGCTTCTCTTGTTTTCCAGTCTTTGTGCTAAATTACAGCAACAGTTATTTACCCGACAGACAAAACTGTAAAAATCTTCTCATCTGACTTTGCAAGAAATAACTTTATTTCCTAAAACGTCAAACAACTCCAGTAGCCGTACTGTTTTACTCAAATACAAACAGATCTGGATGAGTGATGGCTAACAGTATGAAATATAAATGATTTTCCGTCTTTTGCCTCCACATGCTCGTCTCATGTCTGCCTCTGTCTTCCACTCTACCTGTCTGTTCAGATCGCGTTGTTGTTTTCCCCCATGCTCCCTCCATTGTCGACTTTATCTTTCAGTTTCTCACCAGCAGCAGACGCAGAGAAAATGAAGAACATTTTGTGTCTGACACCCAGCTTATCTCACAGATACAATCATCAACAAGGGACTCAGGAAGAGGAGGAGGAGGTGGTGGGGAAGAATAGGACCGGAGGGAGAGAAGAAATAACAGAAATAGCCGAGATAGAGAGAGAGAAGGGCAAGGTGTAGAGGTATAAGGGTTAGAGGATAGGAGGGAGAGGAGGATAAGGGGTTTTGAAAGTAAATATGTAAATAAGGAGAGATGAGGTGAAGAACAGTTCAAAGCTGAAATTGAAAATAGTGAAGGTAAGAAAAAATTAGGATGTGATAAAGACACTGAAAGAAAATAAGATGCAGGAAGCCTGAAAAGAAAGCTAGTGTAAGGTTGGTGAAGTGAATTAGGGTCATTTCCCTTCATATTTCCCTTCTAAAGAAGCTAAGCCCTAATAATCAGGAAACCCCTTGAGCTTACATCGATAAAGCAGAAGAAGAAGCAGAGGAAAAGGAAGGGAGTGGTGAGATGGACGGAGGGAGGAGGAGGGGAAGGGAGGAAGGGAGGACCTGGGAGACAAGTGCTAATAGTAGATTAGTCACTCTAAAGATGCTGTGGGCTAGTGCACCACGAGTCACTGTGTGTGTGTGTGTGTGTGTGTGTGTGTGTGTGTGTGTGTGTGTGTGTGTGTGTGTGTGTGTGTGTGTGTGTGTGTGTGTGGAAAAGGGTTAACAGGGTGTGCACAAGCTGACATACTGAGGAATTTGCCTCTTAATCACTGTACAGTTTAATTAAACTTGATTGGCTTGATGCGCACACACACACACACACACACACACACACACACACACACACACTCACACACACACACACACACACACACACACACACACACACACACACACACACACACACACACACACACACACACACACACACACACACACACACACACACACACACACACACGCACACACACACAGCTCTGCAGGGCAGATGATGTCACTGTAAAATATTTTTTTAAATCCAGTTAAGGGCTCACAATTTTTCCGAAACATTATGCCAGGCTGTATCTCTGGAGAAAAGTTTATAGATATTGAAACATTATTAGTGGAGCCATTGGAAACAAATGGGACACCAAAACAACATGTATTCACAACACATCAAATAGTCATTTGTAGAGACCAGCATGCAGAATTTACAATTGAATATATTTCCTTTTTAAAATAGTGTTGCTATCACTATCATCACTAAGCCAAGAGAAAACTCACTAATGGTGGTAAATCAGAAGTGTTTTGTATGATATACATTGACAATGTCTATTTATTTTATACATTTATCCGAAAAGCACATGTTCTGTTTTAATAATGACTCTCAAAGGTTATGGGACACATCTTATCCTTATTGTAGATGGCATTATTTGTACCACTAAGAACACTTAGACAGGGGTTTTAGCCACAGTGCTAAATAAGACACATAGATAAATAGTGCAAAGACAAATTAGGCCTTCATGCATCATACTGTATGTTGCTGTTGGGATCACCCCTCATTGGTTCTGTTCAGGGAACAGAAGAAAAAATAGAAAGACTGTGCAGACCATGTCGCCACAGGGCCTTTCCCTGTGAGTGAGTGTGTGTGTGTGTGTGTGTGTGTGTGTGTGTGTGTGTGTGTGTGTGTGTGTGTGTGTGTGTGCGTGCATGCGTGCGTGTGTGTGTGTGTGTGTGTGTGGTGCTGTGTTTTTTTCTGGATGTTATGTAAGCTGTTTGGGAAAGGAGCTCAACTCTGCACACAGTAAGGCAGAGTTGAGTCAAACTCAAGGCCCAGGCCACTTGATTTTATGTGGCCTACAAGAGCTTGCAAAGAATATAATACGTTTATAATAAGGTTACATGCCACTTTATAGGAGCACGTTGCCCATAAACTACATGTCCCACAATGCATCTCATTTTGTGAGATGCAGTTGAAGAGACTTGCAATTACTTGCCCTAGACTTCTGCTTTCAGACGTTGTTAATTATGAAGTTATTACCCTATCCCATAATAATCCAATGCAGAGGAAATATTGTAAAATAATACATTGTTTTATATATATTTATCTATGTATATTTATATAGTCTTAAGGTTACCACCGGCCCTTTGAGTGCAACCATAATTCTAATGTGGCCCGTGATGAAATTCAGTTTGACACCCCTGCATGCAGTAAGGGAAGGTGGTATCTAAATACAATTTACAGAGGCCTAAAATTACAGACAGACAGACAGACAGACAGACAGACAGACAGACAGACAAACAGACAGACAGACAGACAGACAGACAGACAGACAGACAGACAGACAGACAGACAGACAGACAGACAGACAGTAATTCAACAGTGCTTTCTAATTACGATTATCCAAATGTATTTAATGTTCAACTTTTGACTTAATAATCTTGATTTAGAATAATCCTCTTTTCTCTCTTCATTTAGCTTTTCTGCAAAATCACCATCCCCATCTTGTTCTCTTCCCACTTCATTATTGGTATCAGGGGGCGTGTACGTGCGTGCCTGTGTATACACACACAACACACACACACACACACACACACCCACACACACACACAAACACACACACACACACACACACACACACACACACACACACACACACACACACACACACACACACACACACACACACACACACACACACACACACACTTTTGGGAAAGGAGCTCAACTCTGCACACAGTAAGGCAGAGTTGAGTCAAACTCAAGGCCCAGGCCACTTGATTTTATGCTATAAAATGCTCTGTGACGCCAGGCTGCCACTAAGCTGCAATAACATCCGATTTCCCGACAAACGTCACTATCTGTATGAAGTTGCGTTGCGTGCACGCATGTCACGTTGTACTTTCATAATTCCATGATTTCCATGACACAGATGATAAATGGGATTCATTTTAAATCACAAAAGACATGTTATTTCTGTAATGGTCATTTAGTATTTACATAAATGTAAACAAATCAAGTCTAAAAACTTAATTTAGACCTGGGGTATGTACGGAAGAGGATTAGGGCCACATACATTATTTTTTGGAGGATTTGAAAAATAAATTGAATAGTGCTGGAATGTCAATATATGAGTGCACAGCAGGGCCAAACATTTTGAGGCTTAAGCTGCAAACACCCACGGGACTCCAGAATGACTTCATCTGTCATCTCCCTGCAATGTTTTTGATATTGAGCCTGCATGGACCCTGTTCAAAACCTCTATCATTGAAGGAGCTGGACCACTCTGTGGCCATAAGGTGTTCCCTGCTTGCCATGATGCTAGCCAAAGAGCTAAAGGAGTTGCTGACTGAAGACAGAGAGCTCCCAGGCTCAGGTTGGCATTGACCCAGCAGAGAGGGACCAGCAGGCCAGAGAGCTGAGCAGAAACCAGAGAGGCATGCAGCTGGAGATCACACAGGCCATGGATGATGACTTCTGGACACTACATCACAGCATTAGTAAGTGATACATTGAACCAAAAAGGATGGTTTCTCGCAGCCTCTTTGCACACCATGACCAGGGGTTTTGTAATTAAAAAAAACAACCATTTAATCTGAAGAATTGCAACCAAGATATTTGATGGATTTACAAACGTAGAATCGAAGGTTCGCCTCAAATATAAAAAATATATAATACAAAAAGTTCATTACAAAATGCATTTATTACTTATGTGAATGTGTATCTCATCACAAAACAGTATGATAACTTATCAGTGAGTCTCTGTCAAGTTAAAATGAAAGCAACAGTGGTTTACAATAACTTTACAATAATAAATCTTATAGGATCATACGGAAAATATTTTACCACACTTCCACTTGAGTCAATCTTTGTCATAAACCTGTTCCATTTCAGGAGCATGGCACACAGGTATACTGTGCACGTGTTGCTTTGACTATAACAATACATAACATTGTATATATTATTATATATTAATTATACACCCATAAGTTCCTAAAAACAGTAAATGAAGTGCAAGTTGTGTTGCTCGGACTGGTCGGGATGTTATGAGTGATGAATATCATTTGAGCTTGTTTACATGATTTCAAAATCTAATCACATGAATTTGGCTTCATGAAAATCAACAACATTAAAAGCAACTGAATGAAAACTGTAAAATAACCATCTAAAAGATTTAGGGGTAAAGAGGATCAAGCCTGCAAAGCCTCCCTTACTGTACTAATGCACTATACATGCAGCAGCAGCCAATATGTACATGTTTGTGCATGTGTATGTGTGTGATTATCAGGCACACTTTCTGAAGTGTATTAATGGAAAGATAAGCACAAATGTCTCATGATTTCCTTTAATTCATGCTGCTAAGTCAGCCAGCAGCCATCTGGCTCCCCCTGACACACACACAGTCCCTCTCAGACATTAACACACAACAAACTCAGTGGGAATGACAGTCTGAGGGCATGCCGTTGTAGAGATACTATGACAGGCTGGAGTGACCATAACTCCCAGCTGATGGAGCATTCAGACAGTTCATCACAAAACACATACCACTGACAATGTGATGAGAAACGCCTTGTCTCTTTTTTTTAGGCTCTGAGAATGGAGTCATTTATCAGATCTTCCAGGCATTGTTAAACCATCCAAGGCTCTAGAATGACTCTCAGGGGCTGTTAGTCCATTAAACCTGCCCAGTCCATTGAGGACAATGAGAGAGGCACAAATCGAATAAACTCAATAGCTGGACTGTGTTCCTGGAGATAGCTGGGCCTCCTGCCGAGTTCAAAAGACTCCACTGATAATATGTTAAAGCCAAGTCTTCTGTATTATGCTGCGCTGGGCCTGGAGCTGAAACCAAAACATTTTCAAGCTGTTCATGTGACACTAGTGAAGAGAATAAAAAAGGAAGAAGCCTTGTGTTGTGAGAATGGTGGGATTCAGTGGCAGCTATGGGCTCAGCACATGACTAACTGAGATCAGCTGGCTTTGTGCTCACATAAAAGTCAAACACTGAAGGAATTGTTGAATACTGTTGGAATTTCCACAACATGGCCTCAGAAAACATTCCTTTTCCAATGAGGTACTGTAAGACATGTCTTACGTTGTCTAAGGTTCTGCTGCACCAACACAAACCGCTCAGTCAACAGTTTACATTTTAAGGACTCTTTAATCCAGAGTGACTAATGATCCTGACCAGGTACAAGCTTTACTGTCTCACTTTTGAAACAATCTGGGACATTACTGTAGACTTGAATCCCCTATCCAAAGAGACAATGACTATAATCTTTTATGATGAGAAAAACTGTGTAGTATAGAATTCAGGTTTTACTTTAGAGATTTCATTTGTGTTCCAAGTGTTTGATTTAGCTCTTAGACCTAGTTTAGTCTTGATCTTCAATAATACTTTTTGGTGCCCTGATAGGATCTGCATCTAAAGTGGCTTGGTTGTGAAATTATTAAAATATGCACACAGAAAACTGTTTATAGTAGCATTACTTTGCTCTGTTTTTTCCTGTTTCTGCTGATTTAATGTTATAACTTGATATTCTCCAGTGGAGTAAAAATGGGCAGAGTAATGTCAGCTCAGTTAAAGATCATAATGAAATATGCAGGAATACCGTAAGGCTTGCACGTGCACTTCATACAGTGAACATGTACATTAATTTTAAGACTGACTGAAAGCATGCACATGTATTTCAAAAGAGGTCACAGGTTCAAACCCCACTGCAGTCAGCATGTCGTTGTGTCCCTGGGCAAGACACTTCACCCCAAATTGCTCCTGTGGGGATTGCCCACAGTATTGAGTATGTAAGGCGCTTTGGATAAAAGCGTCTAACAAGTGACATGTAATGTAATAATGTAATTAAAAAATAAATAAACAGGATGTTACATCTCTCTTTGTCACGGAGGAGGATGAAATGAACTTTGAGCATAATGTAATGGAAAACCAGTGTAACCAAGCAATCTGGACTATTTTACAACGTCCAACTGTTTTTTTAGCCTTGAGCTAGCTGGCCCTGAACTTTAGCTGGCATTGGTGGAGGATGAACACTTGGAGAATGGGTTTAATTAGTTTTGGGAAAGCTCAGCCCGGGGCTGAAGATAACACTGGGCTACAACTTGTTGCGATAAAACCGCAAAAGATCAAGGTTGCAGCGCCTATAGGGTTTACAGTTAATGCTGTTTTGATGGCTGTGAGTGGTGGGAAAAGCAGGATGGAAGAGCAGAAGAAGGAAGTAAAGAAGGAAGAAGAGGGATTTTGGGCTACAGGAAGGCATTAAATTGAGCACAGCAGGGATGGAGGGAGAGAGGACAGGGAGGAAGAGGGAGGAAGAGGGAGGGGAGCACAGAGAAAGAAAGAAGGGGATTAGGATAAGGACAGATAAGAGGAATGAGAAATGTCTGAAAAGCATGTTCGCTCAACAGGAGCAAATGTATTTTTCTAGCAGTTGATAATTTCCAACAATTCCTCACTGTTAAGTCAGGTGGTTTTAAAACGACTCATATGACTCATACGTGTGCCTCAGGAGATAGATGATCGTCCACCAGTTTAAAGGTTGGTGGTTCAATCCCTCACAGTCAATGTTTCGAAGTATCTTGGGCAAGATAATTACAATGCATGGATAGCTGTGTGTGAATGTGTGTGAGTGTTAGTCTCACTTGAGCAGCTCGGTATGAATGCTGACTTGTATATTTAAATTAAAAGTGTTTTTGCGGGTTGCAACGACTGGACAAAAGCTACATAAATGAAGTTGACCATTTATCATGCAAGAGTTTTCTGGTTATTCTGATAAACCCATGCAGACAAAAAATTGGTGACTGGCTTCAGCCACTAAAGAGCCGTGTATTTCCATTAGAAGTTGGTGGAAACCAAGAACAGAGCTAAAAAAGCAGAGTTAGTACTATATTATATATTGTGTATCAAATATATGCTGCATACGTTACTGTTCAAAAAGTGATCAAACTATATTAAGCTGGTAATATGTTGGTGTTGTGTTTACAGGTTGTTTCCACTGCCCCACAGAAATCAGTACATCCATTATACCACAGAAAATACTGCTGCTTGTTTTGACACCATGTGAGCATAAGGAACGAGAGTGGAAGTTACATTACATTACATTACATTGCATTTAGCTGACGCTTTTATCCAAAGCGACTTACAATAAGTACATTCGACCAGGAAGACACAACCTTGAAGAAAACAGAATCATATAAGTACATCAGGTTTCATAGAGCCAAACATTTCAAGTGCTACTCAACTGGCTATAGATAAGCCAGTCCTTTATTAGTATATAAGTGCTTTGTTAATAGTTCTATCGCTCGAAGTGGAGTCGAAAGAGATGAGTTTTCAGTTTACGCCGGAAGATGTGCAAGCTATCTGCCGTCTTGATGTCAATGGGGAGCTCATTCCACCATCTTGGAGCCAGGACAGCAAACCCACGTGTTTTCGCCGATGGGAACTTGGGTCCCCCTCGCAGCGAGGGCACATCACTATGGAAGTGATAGAAAATGTGCACTGTTGTGCTATTTGGACATGGTAAAACAACTTGCTTGGTACGATTGTTTTTGTGTGAAAGTCAACTACTAACTGTCAAATAGATTGTGAGGGAGATGCCTATTTGTATGAAAAAGGAAGTGGAGAGAGCAAAGCAAGGCAGAGTGATTCAAGCAATAAAAACAGGAAAATCTAAACATGGGCTTTGCCAAGTCGGGCACACACTGTGATTTTTACCCACAGAGCAGATCAATCTTTCCGTGTGAAGGACAGGTCACGACAGCAAAATAAACGGTTGCATTTCAACAACAGCTTTCAAGGCTCTTTAATTAGCCCTATTCTCTTTGTCCTTATATCCCCCATATCCCCCCAAACCATATTGTCACTCCATATGTCTGCTAGAGGCCCTATACAGTAGCTCACAGCGATGTTGCACAATACTCTATGTCTCACAGCCTGTTGAAAGATGGCATTATCACTGATAGTATGGCTCCACAGAGAGCTATTAACCAATCAGGCCATGGCCACAGAAAGGATCATAAATAATTAAGCTTCTGTTCAGTTGGCACTTTCAAATTCCAGGAAGTATTAACGATTGGTAGAACTAGCCGCCCATAAATGTCAGTAAACACTCCAGGTTGAGGACTGAAGGTCTAATCAGGTTCTGATGTAATCAACTCAAGGAGCAGATATGGGAGCAACACTCTGGGGAACTCAATCAACTGAAGCGTGACACGGTTTATTTTCGCTGCACAGCTTTCTTGAGTCACAACCAGAGGATTTTAGTTTCACAGTCACTAAACTTTTACAGTGATGTCAGAATAGTTGTCTTTCCTTGCATGTCTCTTATCTGATTCACAGTCCATGATTAGACCTTGCTGTGGGACACTAAAGATGAACACAGAGTCTGGTTGTAATATTGATCCCACTGAGCCATAAACTGAAGCACATCTCACACTCTGCCTGCCTTTTATTGCCAGATAAAAAACATTATATTTTACTGCTTTGCGCTAATCATATTCTGCCTCAGGGGGATGAAATATATCTTATTGTAGTCCCCTGCAACAATTAAATTGTTTGAGATACCTGTCAGGGTTCACATTAGTCGCTTCAGTTATTATCACATATTTACTGTATGAGCAAAGCTGTGGCTGACTGCTTCTGCTCATCAGTCACTTCTTATTTACTGGAGCAGCTCCGCTCAGTGTGTTTGAGTAGAGACTTGATCAACAGGAACATCACCTCTCGTAAAAATAAGCTTCATTGCTCTTTATTGCAGAGCACTGGTCAGACACTGCTGTCACATTACAGCTGCTACACTTACTATCCCTCTCTGAGTTTGCTGTCTCCCGTCCCCAGGGCAATATGTCAAGGGTCTACTATATTTGGATCTAAAACGTTTTTGAGTGAAATTATTGCAGACATAATTATGAAATGATTGCAGTCATTTTTAAAAACTACTGCATACTTATACATTTTAAGCAATGTGTTAAACTGAGAAATATCCAAATACATGGAGGAATTCAACATAATTTGAAAAGTCCCTTTGAAGAATTGATAGATAAACCATACATATCATTAGCTACTGTATGCTAACGGTGTAGCTCTATGATAGATATTCGTTGGTCAAGGGAGGCTCAAATATCTATTGGACGATCGGAACTTTTACGCCTTTTTCCACAGACATCCATGGTAATGATTCCTAATAGCTTTGACGTTTCAACTGATCATTCCTTAGGGGCTACCATCGGGTATCAATACTTCAAAATATAAATTACAGTATGACCAAATGCTTACTAATTGTCCAAAAACCTACCAAACAAATGACATTCAGCTTCAGCTGTACGTTTTAATTTATTATAATTGAAAATGTTAGGAATCTAACCAAGATACTAGACGTATAACTGATAACTTTTTTCATTGTGTTCGCAGTTAATTTAATTAACCTCTTTGCACAAGTTCAGTCCAACAACTGCCAGCAAGGTTGCAGACTCTTTTATAGTCTTGTTCACACATGCAGAGAAAATGTATCTCTTTGAATAGCGTCTGTCTAATAAGGAAGATCTAGGATTATACATTTGGGTAAATATATATTCTTTCCCACGGTTAGTATGGCGAAAAATAATTGTCTGCTCATTATGATAAAAATTGGAGTCATACGACTTTCAGTTCAGTCACTACCAACAGCTGCTGTCATTCATTAATTGGTGCTACTCAAGTGCACATTTTAAAAACATTTGTACAAAATACCTTTTCCTGTTGTTCAGGGTCTCTTGCAGACATTTGCAGACCCTAATCCCAGCGGAGGATCTGTTTTTGACTGATCTGAATCTGGGGGCCACGGGCACACTGTCTGTATTCCCCCCCTCCATGTTTCTTTGTCTCTCTTGGTCTTTTCATCCCTTGTAATTGTCAGCTGCTGCTAGGTGACCCAAGATGCCTCTAAAAGTGCACGGCTTCTCTCACAATGCATTGTCCCTCTGAGGCTCTGTATTTTATGCAGTGTGTCATAAAATGAGGTGACACATGTCTCCGGCTGGTGGTTACCTACTTGACAACAGGAGGAAGAGGAAGACAAATATGATCTTTAGTCTTTATAAATGTCCCCTTTTAAAATGCTTGTTTGACATTAGTTTGGACACGATGTTTTAACACACATAAATCTAAATATATAAAACATTATGGGGATGGACTGAGACACTGGTAATGTAGACAGGAACAACAGATCAGATTTTTCTCTTTTGCAGTGACATAGTCTGGCTTACATCAGATTGTATCTGTTTAGACAGCAACTTGGAGCTCATCCACATGTAACAAATGATAAATAAACACTTTCTTGGGGAGATAGTAACCACCATAGAGGATAATAAGGTCTTTATTCTTTAGAGTTCATACATGTCACACAAATTACCCAATTCATCAAATGAAGGACCTATAATATAATCAAATACAAGAGGCATACCACATGTATGCCAAAAGATGCATCCACAATTATGATTAAATCATAACCCAGTCTAAATAAGGTAAAAGTATTTTGAACGTTTGACTGTGTGGTTTACCAAATGGGGGTCGGCACCCTTGCAATAGGTCACATGATGATTAATGGGATGGTAAAGGAACCCTCTTGCATTTATTTTTTGGACACTGATTTCTGTGTATTATTGAGTAGCATATTCTTTCATTCTAACAAGGTAAAACAAAGTGACCAACCACATGTAAGGTGCATTGCCATGGCTCCATTTCATATTTTGTGGTGTTTGTTGGGAACCCAGGAGACGTCTGAACTTTCTATATTAGCATGTGAGAGACATTGTTATTGTTATGGACAAGTGATCTATTTTCATGACGTATCTACTTGGCTGCTATCTATACTAATGCAACATTTGCCGACTACATGGTAGGAATTTTGGTGTGTCAGCAAAGGAGCAACTGATAACATCAATAATATTTTCTACATGTAATTAAGGAGTGTCCGTTCTAGTGTTGTACATATTGGATCCCAATAAATCTCTCTGAGACACTTAATGGAGTGGAAACATTTATGGTTGTAGCTGTTTTTTTCTTGCAATGACATTAATTAATGATTGACCTATATTATGCATATTTCCAGTCTCGGTCTCTCGACTTACCAAATAGCAAAACAGAAGCAGTATAAAGATATATTTCAAAAGATAAAGGAAAATATGAATATAAAAATTCCCCAGCTTTACATGAGTGTAACCCCCCTACCAAGCTGAAAGCACAACACGTATGTAATATTCTACAGTACCGGATTACCACTATAACTCCAATAATAATTGGAGGCCCTGCTCATTCACACAGGTGTTAACAGTTATGGCTGATTAGTCCTGCTCGGCTTGGGGTTGCGTGATAGAAATGTCCAGAGGTCACCAAACTCACTTACCAATAATATTGATAGAGATGATGATGCTGAACAGAAACAAAAAATCAGTGTTAGGTGGTTGACGGAGCTGTCAATCAATCACAGTCTGCACATGCTCACAGAGCTTTGAGTGGAGGTCTAATCAGGCAACATGATTGAGAACACCTGTGTATGTGGAACATAGCTGTGAGTTAAATTTGTTCCGATCTTCCTTTTTAAAACATAAAATACTGATTTTCTGTTTTTCTTGCACGAATATGTTGTCCTAAAATTCTAACTGGGTCTTGAGAATGTAAAACACCGGACATCTGAAGCCACTTGGGGATATTTATAGGCCTTGAATGTCAACAAACATGTAAAGGGCTCCTGTTTCACTAGGCATAGCTCTTGTAGTGAATCCCTGCTGTTTCCTTGTCTGTAGTGGGAAGGCCATATAAGGCAGAAGATATGTGTTGGACCTTGAGACCTGTGTCCTGAGATAGGCACACTGCAGTTTAGTGCAACATGTGGTTTTACAGTGGATCCCTGTCAGCACTATAGATCTCCTCTGTTTGGGAAGACAGAGAAAACTACTTCAAGTCATTATCTCAGATCTACAGTATGGCTATACAGTTTATGAAGAAAGAAGAAGAAGAAGAAGAAGTGTGTGGGAGTTGTGTGAAAAAGCGCAGCTGGGGTGGGAAGATACACCGTGAAAGTTGCATTTTTACAACACGACTTTCATTTTCACGGATGAAGTGGTGCTGTTGATGTGTCCATGTGGTGTTAAGCGTTAAAGTACCGTCTGAGTGCCCTCTCCCTCTCTCTCTCCCTCTCTCTCTCCCTCCGTTATATCCTCGCTCACCATTGCGCGAGTATCAGTTACCGGATCCCGACCAATCCCGGCACGCTGTCAGAGCTCGAGAGGAGACAGCAGACCGGAGAGAAGCAGACGCATACAGAGGGGAGCAGACCCTCCAACCTATTTATCCATCCGACCACCGGCTATCCTCCTTCACCCAGCACACAGGCAGCCCCCCCACTTCCTCCCGACTGCAGCTGTTTGGGTTAACCGGGGAGGTGCGAGGCAGGATGCGCCATGGGACAAGCGTGCGGACACGCGCTCCTCTGCCGTAGCCAGCCACCGTCCTCCGAGATGTAAGTGTGTTTAATAACTATGTCTGTGAGTTGTATCTTCTTGCCACTTCAGAACACACTGGACGAGGCACATTGCGCTTAGCATTACGCCAGATATGAACAGAGCCTGATGGAGTGTGTGTGTCACCCTGCTGGGTGTCGTTATCCCCCCTGACAGAGGCTCTGAGGACCCCAGGTGAACCGTTCAGCCGGCTGTCGGTGTAAACCGGTGTGTGTAGCTCACCTCCATCACACTGTAATATCTGTCTATAGTCTGCAGAGAGCTCAGTGACCTTATCGTGTGTTCCAAGGTAAGAATAACAGCAGCTGCTCTGATAGGCATACTCTCCCTCTAATATCCCTGCTGGGACTGATACAGTTCATGCATATAGCCCTCATAATTACTTTCTCTCAATTGCTATGTTCATGTGTTTATGTAAGGGATTACTTTGAGCAAACCACTTTATTCTAAAGTACTGTTTGGCCACTGACAATCCAGCCATTTTAAAACAAGGCACCCTTTATAAAAAGTCTGTAATATGCTGGAACTTAAAGCATTATCAATAAGTTATTACAACTTTTTTACAGATCAGTTATAGGCAATTCATAAAACAAGCTTTTGGGTTCACAGGTTGAGTTTAAGTATTCTTACCTTGTGAACACTGAATCAAAATGTTTTGGTTATTACCCACTGACTAGTTTATTAACTGATTACTCTTTAACCCATAAAAGATTATAAACAGCAGCTAAAATAATGTGTTCCAACCTGGCAACGCAACATTTCTTACCATTCTTAGCATTATTGGTTAAAAACTCATCCAAGGAGCTTAGTTTGAACACAATACTTTGATTCAGGAAACCTGTGTCCATACCCGTGAGAGACCAAAAGTCACTCACTTTTCTTAATATATATCTATGTGTTAAATAATGTAACGCAACTTATTTTAAGCCAGGTAATGATCTTTTACATAACCAAGTTAAGAACATCATTTCGTAGGAGACAGAGGAATGGGGGATTTCTCTAGTTGTTAGATACTTACCCTTTATGCGTAGTTTGACACACCAAACATTCATCTTCACACTTCTTAAAACCAGCCTTTTTATAGCGTTAATGTTCATTCTAGACCCTAAGGCTGTTTTCCTTGTTCATGAAAAGTTGACATTTGGGAGATAAGGAGTTTTCACATAAAGCAAATGTGTGATGTGGATCAAAGGAGCCTTACACAATCGTATTAATGCAATGAAGCATCCCAGCAATGCATCCCATCTCCATGCTTATAGTGTTTACTACCGTATGTGTTGAAAACGTCTCGGGGTTCAAATTGGTGGTAATTGTCGCAGCTGTTGTGTTGTTGTCCAGTCTGTGTTGGTTAGTCATGACTTCTCAAGTGACACCTCTACAGGAAAAAATACTTTTGAATGTCAGGGCCAGAAGTGAGTTCAGCTAAATGTAAGCCTATTAACTACTTTAGAGCCATCTTCATTTTTAAAGTTTGCCAGGAAAACACGCAACGCTTGCTCATAAATTAAGTGACTAATTTGCACTGAGTCTAGTGATTATGATCAAAACACGGGTCTGATCAAACAGCATCCACCTACTATGCTGAGAGCTTCCCCCAGGAGGCATCCTGATGTCTATACTCTGTGCTTTATTTTAATGAATAACTTCCCTCCATCTCTCTAGTGGTTGAATAGCATAATTTGCAGCTTATAATATGTGATGCCATTATACGCTGATTGCACAAAATATTGGAGACATTTCCCTCAGATCAAGTTTCAACCCCTTTTTGCCTCAAAGTAAAAAAGAAATCCTAATCGAATGTGCTCCTCCTTCATTATTGGTTTAATTTCAATAAGGGAAATCACTGGGGGATAATGACTTTTATTAACGTCACCAGCGCTTGTCAGTAAAAAATCTAAGCTTCTTACATTGGGCATTTGTTGGCCATTGTAGGAGAAAATAACCAGAGTTGTGCAGGGATAATGAGTCTGCCAGTCAGTGATCTTTCACATACAATTAGTTTCAGGAGCTGGTTTCCCCTCAAGCTGGAGTGTCTTTTGACTTGGGGACTTAGCATTTGTGATCTGTTAAGCTCACAAAGTGTGATGCTGTCATGAGATACACAAGAGCCGACGTCGTGCCTGTACCTTTCCGGATATGTTCCAGAGAAACATCCACATCCTTTTGTGTTTCCATCATAATGATGCTTTTCCAGATCCTTGGGTTGTAGCTTCAAGATCCAGTTATCCATCACAAGTATTGACCAAGTCTTATAAATCACATCCATGAAATCAATCTGAGCTTGAACCTCTGTTCTTCCTCGCTTTGTAATTGTTTATGTTCTATGTGTTTGCTGTTTGAAACAGCGATTTGAAGACGACACGTTAATATTCAATGCACTTCGTTTACCATGCTATCATTTTAGCAGTCAATGGTGTGCCAGAGGGTGAGCATGTGAACGGTCTGCAGCCTGATAAATAGTGCAATTTACTGGACTGACGCCAGGAAGCCAGATCCCCAAGCCTCTTGCCACACACACACACACAAAAGTACATGGCAGCAGCAGAGTTGTAACCTGATTCTTGGTGAGTGAGTGTGTGTGTGTGTGTGTGTGTGTGTGTGTGTGTGTGTGTGTGTGTGTGTGTGTGTGTGTGTGTGTGTTTGAGAGAGAGAGAGAGAGAGAGAATGATAGAGAGAGGATGCTGATGTTGCAATGTGTTATCAGTAATGGGCTCATCAATACTAAAATATTCAGAGAGAGAAGAGACAGAGGATAGAGGCAGATAAAGAGTATGCAGGGGAAACCATTGTGATCTGCTTGCATTTATGTTTGTTTGTGTATCTATAGAATGTGTGTGCTTCAGCAAAAATATTTGGCTTAAAATTATTCACTGACTTACAGTAACTGCATTTTGATTATTCTCTCTGAGTCTATGAATGTATGTTAAGTATTCAGCTAAAGGTCCAACATACACACTCTAACTACTGAAACACACAGTATGTTTACTAGCCAGCAGTAGATAAACATAATGTACAATTTGTTTTTACAGACAAGATCACTGACTGTTTAACATTCAAATAAATACAATGTAGAAATTAATTAAATTAAGGAGCTGTGCACATCCATGGCAGAAACTCCTGTCCTCCAGTTAAAGTGCAAATTAAGCACATCATTTTTGGTTGCATGCCCCCATTAATTTTCTGCATGAATATTAAGAGATGACTGGCAAAGCCTGGATGCCTTGAAACACTTTCAGCTGAATCATCAGTTCGAAAGATGAGTAAATGTTTAAAAAAGAAATCTCTTTCTATAATAATTAGTCAGAGGTCAAGAGTGTGAGTGAAGATTAAATGTGTGTTACAAACATTCAATCTTCTTTCACACTCTCACACCAAGCTTTACATTCATACATCACCACTGGCATATTTGTAATAGAGATTAAGCTTTATAGGGCTTTGATGAAACAGCAGCTTTAATCAATTAACTTTAGGAATCTGGGTTTGGGGGTCTTAAGGCCCTGACACACCAAGCAGTCACCAGAGGACTCGCCGACACCGACGTCGGCTGTTGCGTCGCGGTGTTCTCCTGTGTCTTGGCCATGTGTCGCACGGGAACACACCGCAAAGACTTCAGTGCGTGAGTGGCAATAACTCTCCTTACCAGCAGGCGGCGGTAGTGTGTATTCGTCATTAAAAATAGGCAACAACCGGAAGACAGAGAAGAAGAACAGACTGCGTGATATAAACAACAACAAATAGCGTGTGCAAACTGCAGCCTGGTTATGATCCACTGCTGTCTGCCCGTCTTTGGTGCTCCACAACTACCCGAAGGGGCAAGTCTCCTGTACCGGGTGTACTGGGTTCGCAGAGAATCCCACTTCTTCCTCAGCTCTTTCTCTGAAGCACACAAATAAACGATGTAAGCATTGTGGCTAGTTAGCATGTCCAATTCATATCTATATGCAGTGCCAAACTGCACAGCTAGCAACAAGATAACAACAAAACACAAGGTTGAAATAACAAATTGCATTTCACGTTAACGTCACTGTACGCTGACAAACAATAAAAAGCCAACAATATCTGCTAAAGAGCTCAATTGATGAAAAAGATAATCTTACCCGAGAAACCAAGTTGCGTTTCAATCTCTCGCCAGAGTCCGGTTTTCACTACTCGGTTCGAGTACCTTTTCTCTGTGATGTCGTACAGAGCTGGCCTCTCCTGGATCAATGTGATGAGCAGGTCTTCGTTTCCGTCATTCCAGATCGCCATGATGAGATGGAAATGAATATCAGTCTGTGTGTGCCTTCTTAAATCGTTTGTTTACGTCCCTCACTTCCGTTTCGCTTCTCATGCACTGATTCGCTAGCTGAACAGCCAATCAGAGTGATTGTTTGGTCCGACTGCCAGACCCGATGCATGGCCGATTCAACATGTTGCATCGGGACCATGATCGGGACAGGCAGTCCAAATAAGGCGTGTCACGGTCGACGGTGCGGGACACACCAAATTGAGTTTGGGCGACAGGACACGCTTCGTCTCCCGATTTACGAAAACAGCCGAAATCGGCCTGGTGTGTCAGGGCCTTTAAGTGAATCCAATAACTGGTCAAGTGTTTTGTTCCTGATTGCAAAGAGAAAGCTCTGCATTTCCTCCGGCTCTGATTTGTGTCTCTGGCTGGCCATAACAAACTGAAGGAATTAGGAAGGATTTATTTTCTCAGAAACATAGCTTACTAGAATGTAACCACACATCGCATTTGAGGTTATCGTGGAGAGATAACCTACAATACAAATATACAGTAGATAACAGACCTTCCCAACCCTGCCACACGTACTGCTTTTGAGTTTAATAAAACAACGTGCCACTAATAGGCTGAATTAGAACAGTATAAATAGTTTTAGAGTTTACATCTGTGCATTTAATCCTGTGGCTAATTTAAAGTCTTCAGCACATCTACAAAGTGTGTATTTAGACTGGGGAGGAAACCAGAATGCCTGGTGGACACACATGTAATTAGTTATTTAACGGTTAAAGTACAGTCTAATATCTTAAAGCATAACAATTGTGCAGCTGAAGGAGCGTCGGTTAATAATTACTAATTTATGAGGGGTTTCTTATGGAAGTCCATGCACCATGATGGTGGGAAAGTCTGGTGTATATTCAAGTTAAATCAAGAAGGAAATGCAAATAAAAACAGGTGCACATAGCGTGGGGACTTAATCTACATTACTGCACCAAATTGATTCAACCTAATGCACTTTATACATGCCATAACAAGGCCTTACTTTACTCTGCGTGTGTAGCTGGAGGGAAAGAGATGGATGCATTAATTTAGCAATGCCAACAAGCGGTTTAACATTAATGTTAACTAGAGTGTACTCTATGTAATGAGATGTAAAACAACTTTCCATATCATTAACAGAGTGGACATCCATGTAATCATTAGCTTTAGCTGAATTTAGTTGTTTGAATACTTTTCTTTCAGCCAGTACATCCCCAACCTGGACAGCTCTGAAACACCCTATGAATACCCTCAAAACATTCATGTAATATCTCTGCGGAAGTGAATGTGTGCTTTTCCAGGGTTATATCTAGAAACTGCTTAATATGATATGCCATCTCTGCTGCTTCTATTGTGGGTTCAAAACAAGAATAGAAAACCTAGCTAGCTGGTAACTTGTGATGTCTGTTTCTCACACCTTATTAGGAAGCGTTATTTTAAGGACGGAGGATAGACTTACAGTTAGTTTAAGATTTCAAAAGTTAAAGATTAAAGCTGCAGCTTGTTTCGTGTTGTGTTACAGTGAGAGGAAGGATGATGAATAGCATGATGGTCTTGGTAAGAGTACAGCTCCAGGGAGTGAATTTAAGTCAATACAATATTCCCCAAGTGTGTGTATGTGTGTGTTTGTGTGTTTGTGTGTAAGCCTAGAGGTGTCCTAGGGAAATGAGCCAGACAGCTCCCATGGTTCCCGGCTTTGGCTCCTGCAGCTCCTGTCAGCCTTCTTATCTCTATGGACTGTTGCCACAGACAGGTGTTTGTGTATTTGTGTATGTGCGTACTTGTGCGCGTGTGCGCAACAGTGTATGTATGGGTATATTTGTGTTACTGTCAGTAATCCAAGGGACGGCCACAACTGCGTGTGTGACTGTAATTTAAATGTATTTTTATCAGCAGCTAACTGGTGTTAGAGGGAAGTCAGCTGCGTTTGGGACACAGTTTAATTATAAAACACCGCAAAGTTTCCCTCCTTTTTTGATAGGCATCTTTGTGTATGCGCCTTGGGATCCCCCAGTCAGAGCTGGTTGATGTCGCCAGGGAAAAGAAAGTTTGGGGCTCTCTGCTGGAACTGCTACCCCCGCGACCCGACCACGGATAAGCGGGAGAAGATGGATGGATGGATGGATCTTTGTGTATGTCTGTGTGTGTGTGTGTGTGTGTGTGTGTGTCCTCTTTACTTATAGCCTGAGGAAGAAATGACCTTGAATAAATATGCCGTAATCTGCCAAATATATTGCATACAGAAAATGCAGTGTGACATCCGACTTTACCACTGGAGTTTGTGTTTAAGTTTGGTTTATCTGGTGTGACACTTCAATGCTTGAATGCATTTACTACTTACGTTTGAAGGTCATTGCAATTCCAGTGTGAAGAGCTACATCATTTTTACTTAAGGTGTGACTTTATTCTTTTGTTTTTGCATGCAACCATTTTGTGTCTTTCTTCAGACAGGAGGAAGGTTGCAGGAGACACAAACACATGCAGGGGCTTACTTCAAAGTTGTTAAGCATCTATTGTTGTTGTTCTCTGTCTCTTTGTAGTCATGTTATATATCTTTATGGTCATTGTGTTGCTCTTCCTGGCTGGTACATGTCTCTTTAAGTGGCATTTTGCAAGCAAAGACCAGGTGGCTCTGACACTGCCTGCCCAGTAGGTCCATTCAGTAATCCAACCATTCGCACAAGGTCATTGCTACAGTATAAAAAGCAGAGAGGGCTATGTGATTTTAGAGTTTATATATATTATAACTACTACAGGGTTTATACTGTACGTGAAAATGACCTAGTATCTGCTATCTTGTTAATATCTGCACTTACAAACTTAGCAGTAGTCAGAGTAAATCCAGAAGTGGAATTATATGTGGAGGAAAAGAGACTATTGAAGGAAATGTTGAAAAGAAGTAGGAGATTCAAATGACACAAGATGACTGGAGTAGACTATTTATTCATCTCAAACTGAGAGACACAAAAAACTCTTTCACACAGCTCCAAATTTCACAAATTCACAGTGGAGTGAGAAGAGCTTACTTTTTTCACATCCTGTTTTTCATTCTTGTAAAAGCAAAAGGGTTTTCGTGTTAATTTTGTATAAATGAGCTGACTCAAATGGTCAGCGACTCCCATGACTCTGTTTAGATTATTTGTTTGTCATTTGGAGTATGGGTTCTTTTCTTCATGTAATTATGTTTTTCTAAAGGTTTTACTTACTGATATTATTGCTATTCATCATGCATTGCTGAGGTTAAATCCAAAGTTGTTGTTTCTGTTGTTGCTGCTGCTGTAGATTTAACAGATGTTTTCTCGTTTTGTACTTGTTTGAACATGGACATTTCCCTGTTATTAGTGTCATTGTTTTATCACTATAGATTTATCTGTTTGTTTGCCAAAGTAATATCGACGCTGTCACATGAGTTGCTATTGCGCCATTGTTGGCCTCTCCAGTAGAGTAGCAGAATGTGGCCCTGTGCTCCCGTTCCTCTCGCCCTGACTGCAGGGGTTTTTCTTATCGATCAGCTTTATTGATTGACTCACAGAGAGATGAAGCCATGACGGGCAGTAAGTGTTGCATTTGGGACATTCAGGGGTTTGTGATGCTTGTAGAGCTCAATGAAATGATTCGTTCTACAGCATATGAACATGCAGACTTGTAGAGACACGCATACATTAACAGACAGCTACTTGTAGACACACACATACATATACTGTTTTATTATTGTATTTCTGTCTGCAGCCTATACATCCAGTATTTTAACACACAGCTGATTGCCAAATGGAAAATGTTGATTTGGTCACATGGACTCTAAAATATTGACTGTTTGTGCTTCTGTCTGTCCTCACCGTCTATAAATGGCCCCTGTTGTTGAGTGTTCTGCATTGGTTTACTCATTTGTCACTATGTCCGACAGAGAGGGTGTGTACAACCTTCATCACCTCATTTGTATGCCACTGTCTCCATCCATCCATGTATCCTCGCCTTTTCATTTTCTCACCTCTCTGCTTACTACCTCTCTACCTTTGAAATCTCACCTGCCAGCCAGAGACAGAGAGGGGGACAGGTGCGACGGAGAAAGGAAAGGCTTGAGATGGCTTGATAGATGAAGGGCATGTGTTTCATCCAAAGAGTTGTCCAGGTGGCCTGGCAACTAATGGTGTCACAGGTTACCCAACATATGGGCGTATTATAATTCGTTAGTCCTAAAGGTGTGTTTTCCAGTGTTGAGAATCAATACATTTTGATGTACTATTTTGTATGTACTGTACATTTTGTTTGTGACTGCTGCATTTGACAGGACTGCTGCACACTTTTGTTGAATGTTTTTCCAGTTTTCTTTCCTTCTCTTTTTTTTCTGGGAATATGGTTGCATACTGTTCATCATACTGTACTGTAGGCTGCACGTTGTCAAGCTTTAAAATAAGAAAGAATAAAAATAGATCGTGAGAATCCTGTTGCTTTAAAATAGTTTACAATTCCTCAGGGAGGGCGATCCACAGCCTGACCACAAAACCTGGTCACCAAGTCCATTCCTGAAAAATCACAGAGACAACATTACTAGAAAACACTGCCATGTAAGGATTTCAATGTATCAGTAAAATATTTAAATTTGTCAAGAAACCTCACAGTCAATAGTGTACTGTATCGAACCTTGTGTCATATTAGTCTGCCTGGCTGCTGTGTTTAAAAGATTTAGACTAGAGGGATTTTGACCTTTTGATTAGTGTAAGAATACTAGAAATCACAGTAATTAAGACAGATAAATAAATACCTATTCAAGGTTGAATGAAAATAATCATTTTAGTGATTTAAGGGTTGAGTGTCGAAAATTAGTAAATTACCCTCATTTTTGTGAAATGTTGAACAATGCACTTGAGGGTACAGGGGAAGTCTGAAGGGCAAAGTCATTTCAGTTTTTTTGTTAATCTGTGGCAAAGGAAGGAAACAGTGTTCTGTATGTGTGGACAATATGAAGTGTGTATATATAGAGCATCTCTACATGTGTGCATATCTTAAGGCAGCATCAAATTAATATAGCATGAATCCAGTATTTGATCCCTGAGGAATACCAAGTAAAAGCCAATAAATAACATGCCTCCTTTTGCAATCTCTAATTACAGTAATGTATAAACCCAACCCTTAGAAATATAGACACACAGAAAACACTACATATTAGCTGATGAACATGATGATAATTATGGGATTGTTTTTGTTGTACAAGCAAACTCGCCGCAGGCAGTACAGCAGCAAGTGCTGATGCTGGGAATAATAGCATTGCAAACATTCACACTGTATTTTTAGGTGTAAAACAATATGGAGGTATGCTGAGCTGCAGACAGACCCTCAGAGCTGGGATCATACACACTCTGAACATGAGTCAGGCACACTATGGTGGTATACACCAAAGACATCAAAGAGTCCTCTCAGAGAAAGCTGATGGTTTTAAAAACATGAAATGGACATTATGTAAGCTCTAAATCATCTATGTATACCACACTGTCACAGAGTGCTCTTGAGTTCATTTGTTCCTCAACCAGGTCCACATACAGATGGGCAGAAATGTTAAGTGCTTCTAGCAGAGGTTTTAAAGTTGCACAGTGTAGTATAAACCAAGTCACATTAATTTAACCGTGTCAGAGGCTTGATGCACTTACTTTAAGTACAGGTTTTGCAAAACTATAATCCTTTAAACATATATAGCTAGTCATTTTAAGCTGCAGAAAATAAACAGAAAATACTAACTAGACTAAGAATGACAACATACAGACCCTAAACATAGATATCGCCTTCTGCTATAAGCAACAATGGTTCTGTGTTATGTTCTGAATAATTATGAAGTATTTAGTATGGATGGAGGTAACAACACAGTATATGTGGTGAATGGTGATACATAATTTAAATAGTTCATTATATGACCTATTGATATTCCATTGGGGTAACTTGTCTGTTGGCTATCAATCCTAGTTTAAAGCTCATAAAAGATAGCTAATATTTTAATCATGCATAATTTAAGCCAATTTTAACAGTCTGTTATGTTCACAACAATTCACAAGATAACCAGAAGGTGGTTGATGTACACCAACAGCTTTACATTCTATAATGTGTACACCTATACATTGCAAACCTATTTTTTTTTTACCAACAACAGTTTGTTTTTAAGTGCCACATCTGTAGTGTTTTGGAGTAGGTTAACACTTAGGGTCGAAATTGTAGTGTAAGGTTGGAGAGTGCCCTTGTTTGTTTGACCTGTCGTTTCACATGTTAGTACACCCATGCAACACAGTGGTAAAGGGACCATAAACTGCTCCAAAATAAACAAAGGTTGTCCTTGAGCCTCGTAGTTTTCCAATAGGAACACACTCTACCTCGAGCCACATATGTGTGGTAAAGAAACATTTGCAATTTACACACACACACACAAACACACACACACACACACACACACACACACACACACACACACACACACACACACACACACACACACACACACACACACACACATGTCATACACACACACACACACACACACACCACACTGTCAGATGTATCTAATTGTTTGAAGTCTTGCGGAGGTGCTGGTTTGAAGCGGATGGAATTGATTTGCATTCAGACAGTATGTTCTCAGTCTGATTGGGTGTTAAGGCAGCAGCCCTGTGATATGCTAATTACAGGCTTAGGAGCCACCCTCTGACAATGTGTGGCTTGGTTCAAAATTGCACAATAACTTTATATAATATGTATAAAATGAAAATGAAATATATGTATTGTGTTCTGACAGCAAAATATGTGGATTGTGTGTATGGGATGTTTGAATGTGTACTAAATAACTGCTATCTTGTGTTTTGTTGTCCAATGGAAAGTCTCAGATGGTTGATGGGATAAAATAATTACTAATGGTTGATTTACGTTTCTGAAAAACATTTTAACCCAGCACTAGCTCAGACTAGAAACCCATTGGATAATACATTTGTTGCTTGATGTATCTCTGTGCAAACAGTTTGCTGGTAATGACAATGACAAAGCCAATTCTATATTTCCACATTTTGCAGCAAGCCAGTTTGCTTTTCTGGCTGTTACCCGTAACTCAGGGTAGCAGATATATGCGAATGACGTTGAAAAAGTTATAACAAAGTAGCTTGTCTGAATTGTTTTTCCCAATTGTCTGTATCTTCAATGACTCTAACTGGTGACCTTTCCCTTGTCTCGACAAACACACAGAGCCACTACTTATTTCATTCTGTCTCCTGTACCATTTTCACTTTGTCCCCCTCTTTACTTTACTTAAAATATTCCCTTTTTAAATCAACTAGCAAAAAATGAACAACCGCCAACAGGGGCTCTGGCAGGGATCTATGTGCTGTTTGTACGTGCGTGTATTTATGCATTTCTGCACAAACAGACAGTACATCTACATCCATGTGCACAGCGCTACATGAGCGCCTTAGAAGAAACACCACACTAGTGTGTAAGACGTCAGTGTGCAGTTTATCTAGTTGTGTTTAGTGTGTTTGTGTTCGTTTACACACTTTGTTGCAGGGTGTCTGCGGGGTCTTAAAAAGTATTAAAAGTTGATAAATCAATTTAGCGAAAATTATGGCTATTCAAAAGTATTAAACAGCATTTTCCAAGGTATTAAATGTTGTAGCTTGTTTTCAATAAGTATATAAATTGTCCAAAGAGGTTGTATTCTAAACTTTGCCTGAATGTAATCATTGCGTAGGTGTGTAGTGTGATTCTGTGTAGTTTATTTATGGCATCCCGTTGGATTTGACGTCATCTGAACAGGACATCGCACGCTCACTGCTTGATAGCGCGAAGGTCCGTTTACGCCGGTTGTTAAACAACATCGTTATGGGGAAATGCAAGTCTGCGTCCAAATGGTTGGAAGATAAGGAGGAAGGACATTCAATACTGTAGTAAATGTGAGGTAAAGTGTGTCGCCACTGTAACCGGTGGCGATGAGGTCTTAAAATGTATGGAAAGGGTCTTAAAAAAGGTCTTAAAAGGTATTACATTTGACTTCAGGATTCCTGCATATACCCTGTGTTGATGCTGCATGTATCCAGATGTGTGCTTCTGTACACATTGTAGTAGTGATGTTCTTCTCCACATGGAGCCTACAGCTGTACATGTGTGTTATAATCTTGACTCCAGGTGCATCCTCCTTCTCAACATCAAAGTCAATATGTAGAGCTTGTGTATCTTTCATAGCTCTAACCTCTGTATTCTCTGGAGAGTCTTTGATAAACCCATTGCACCTTTTGAAAGTCTTCGTTGAGGACCTTCCTCACCGTGGAGTAGATTGATGCTTAAGAGAGTGCACACTTGCTTTTATCTCTTTTGTCTTTCTCGTATTTGTGTATTTTTTTCTCTCTTTGCGTCTGCACCAGTCTGTTTAGTCATCAACCTCACTCTCGTCTCTTGACTGTCTGCCTCTTTCATCCTCGTCTTTTGGCCTTCGGTAAGGATGAGGGAGGATGTGTGTGTGTCGTTTCGGTGCTTGTTTTCTCCATGGTGAGATTGTATCAGGGCAGAGCTCGCCAGTCCCTAACAAGGCAGTCTGAGAATCTGCTTTGATGTCACCAACAATTTTAAAGTCAGTAATGAGGAGGTGGAACTGTTCTGATTGGTGCCGGCCTTCTTTGAATGATAGTTCCGCCTCATCGTTGATCGTGTTTCTGCTGTGTCGTCTTCACACAGTTAATCACACCACTTGATAGATATGACAGATAGTCTGTTTTGGAGTGGAAGTAAGAGACTTCAAACAAGAAAGTTGCTACAAGAAAACTACCAGTCATACCTCTGTTTTTTAAACAGCTGCACTTCAAAATCATAGCCGAAAGGGAAGACACCATGCAAGCCTCCAGTTGTTGATGTAGTATATTTATATTGAGGAGATTCTCTTCTACAATTAATTCCCATACTTGTCTGTATTCAGAGGGTGATATCATGGGGAACACAAACTTCATCCCTCATTGAGGAAGAGCATAATTTGTTGTCTTGCCAAACATGACTTCTGATCTGTGAAACAAAATCAAGTTGACATGATGTATCAAATGGAATTCACTACAACAACAAACCCATTAGCTTGTAAATTAAACTATAAACTCCACTGTAATTGCCACTGCAATAAAAACATTTGGAACTCAGGCTGCAGAAGAAAATTGTGGGTGTCGACTGCCATACTGGTTCTGTTGCAGAAGGACATGAATATTCTCTGATACAAACAACAAAACAAAGGGGTGCATGGACTTCTAGAGTCTGTGGTAGAAGAGACATACTGAGAGCAGGTCATATGTAAAAGTCCCTTTTTGTGTTTTGATTTCAAATACATCATAAAGAAACTATTCGCTTTCTTTTGTTTTCTCTCTGTTCTTTTACTTCCCCCTTTGTTCTTAATCTCAGTGTTTGTTAAAGCAAATCTCGCCTCAATTTCAATAGATGAGCTCATTTTTGTTTATGTGTGGGATACATCACACAGGTGACTGTTTGCTCACATACAGAGCCAAATCCTTTTGGCAAGGCGCATCAAATGGGGGAATCTGGGCTGCTCCAAATCCCAGTAGATGTCTGAGAGCTGCAGGTGGCGACTTCAGAGAGTATCATCACATTGCATTTCAATAAGCTCCAACTATCTGTACTCCTCCACTCCTCCACATCAACAGAGAAAGGATTTGAAATCAGGGGATTGTCCTTCGCAATGACGCTGAAATCCAGGAAGTTCAATCCTACAAATATTTCCCCATTTTTAAAGATTTGTTGCAGTTTTTAGTATGCTGGAGATGCATTCCTGAAGAGATGGGAAGTGTATATCATTCAATTTGAAGCTTTACAAAACATTCCTTCTTGTGAGCATATTTTCCTTGCAAACTTGATCAACTAAAGAAGACGGAAATGCCAACAACTCAGCAAAGTTAGGCTAAAACGTTTGCTTCTGGAAACGCACTCCAGAACCGTCCCAGGATTAGGCCAGCATCAATATTGTGCAACGATTTCTGACAAGAACGTACAAAAATACAGATGATTTAGCACTCTAGATCGGACATGCTCATCACTTCATCCTGCTTAGCAGCTCTCGTGCTTTCTGTGACTGATATTCTTAATATACTGACAGTAACACCTGGATTTATAGTAGGAACTGCACATTAAATCACACGTTAAAAAACTCACAGGCCATATAGATTAAAGTTATGCAGCACATTGCCCTAGTTAAGGTTTAGAAAATGCTTCTGGTAACAGATATTGAGAGTAAACAAGATGCTGATTATGCCTTTGAGTACTTCAAGTAACAATTTTTAATTTTCATGTTTGTGATGCTTTGATAAATTATACTTATAAAATCTTTTTTGGACCCATTTTTTGTATTATGGAAAAAGTAATCTAAGAAATAACTAATTAGCTCCAAATATAGGGAATGCAAAGTCCTGTTGGATGCTTTTATAGCGTATAAATAAAGAGCCCCTTTGTTCACATTTCATGCACACGTGTGCTGGAGCATATGAGAATATTCCTCATATGCCTGTTCTTGTTGGACTGCCTATTCTTATACATAATACATTACAACTGAGACCAAGTGGGCATCCTCTCTCCTTTCTCTCCCCTCTCTCTCCCTTTACCCTCCTTGTCCCTTACCTACTTTTACCCCCAGTGATGTGCTCTCTTCCTCCCCCCTCAGCTGTCTCTCACCATCTTTCTCTCTTCCCATCTTGTTATGTGTTACTGTATTGTTAGGTCTTAGCTGTAATTTATTCATAGAAGTACACTGGCTAGCCTTTCCCAAAATGGAGGGATGGACGGTGGACAAAAGGGAGCTGACAAGAGATGTGGTAGAAGAGAGGGAAAGCATGGAGAGGCACTTCAGATTTGATCTTCTTCAGGTCTGGGCCTTCGTGAATAGAAATCATACCTATTA
>NW_022990856.1:711130-751130 GCF_902827175.1 Gymnodraco acuticeps | reverse complement strand
TTCAATGTGTGAAGATATAATTGCAGCTCTGAGCGAGATTACATGGAGTTATGTGTGAAAATCTGGTTGGCTTAATTTCTGTTTATATCGTTTGTGTAAAGATGATAATATAGAGTAACGTTGATAAGCAGATAAGATAGATAAAGTCAAACAATGAAGCAAAGAAGTCCTTAAAGAGCTGCACCGAATACTTCATTTATCAATTACTCTATTGACAAAAAGAGAATAATCGCCAACTTTTTGGATATTAAAATATCAGTTAAGTCGTTTTTCCTCCATGAATGACACTTAATTTAGCTTTCTTCCAGTTCTATATCACATTTTACTATTTATTTTATGGTTTTGGACTGATAAGACATTTAAAGACATCATATTGGGCTTTAAGAAACTGGGATGGGCATTTTTAGACTAATTAAACTATTCTTTAATCTAGAAAATAACATTACGGCATATAAAATGATAATGACAATGATCATTGGTTGCAACCTTACACCTAATATTTCACTGCATGTTTTGCATGCATAATTCCCCCAAGCTCTCACACCAAGAAACATGGACATTATTGGTTCTTCCAAAAAGTATTAATGCAATGATTTGACATACAAGGCCTTCATCAGGCAAATATCTGAGCAAGGCTTTATATCCAGATAAAATCTGGCACATTTGAGTCTGCAGCCTTTTCTTTTGAATGCCTTTTTGATCTTTTGTACTACCCCCCTGCCTTTGCACTCACATATTGACCCATGAATGTGATAGCTGTAGCCTGTGGCTGGAACATACTGTGCTGCATGACTGGGAGTATGTTTCCACTGATGTCCTCGTGACCTGCGTAACGTTAGGACTACAATTATCCAACCTCTGATGTGCACATTCGATATGACTCTGACCCAGAATTGTAACTTCTGGTTAATGTAGCTCCCATACAACATGCAACGCTAGAATACCCTGAAATTATTTTTACTATGGTTTTACTTTAATTAGACAGTTTCAAAACTTTCCATTCGTAATTAACACTGTATTTCTCTTTATTTTCTGGCTTTGTTATCTTTGCGACAGATTGCTCAGTCATTAAGCTTGACTGTGTATAATTGTGGTTATTCACAGAAAGAGTTGATGAATAAAAATCATTGGGGAGCATGGGGACATATAAAGAAGTATGTTTATAGACTCCCTGCGATGAACAGAAGAAAAGCCATTCCGCTGTTCAGCATAAAGGGTGATTAAGTGCTTTAATGAGTGTCATTAGCAGAAATTACAGTGCATGTGTGCACTTTTGTACCACCATGACACAAATGAAAGTCAGATTTTTTCAATGCACAAATTCATGCACAGTTAATGTTCCACAGCTGGTGCAGTTGGATAAAACTCTTCCAGTGATCAAAGAGATATGAATGCTGTAGTTTCCTCTTTTGTAACTTACTGCAGAGATGATCTGTGACACATAGGCACCAGCATCCTAAAATGTTAAGAAAGAAAGACAACAGTGCTGCTGGAATTAGTTTTGTTAATTTAGCCCTGAGCCTGTTTTTCAGGTCTCAGGCTCGAAAATGACATTCCCAGAACAAATGACCTTATCTTCCCTTCTAAAAGGGTTAAATTAATAATATTTTTTCTCAAAGTAATGATAAACCTGTGAGTTGGATGTAGAAAAGTCAGAATCAATATAGATGTTTTTTATTTTAAAGAAAATTCAGATTGAACATAGTAAAAAACTAAATTATAGTGTCCGTCCAAAAATTATTTTTTACTTTGTGTCATTCTTTTTTACTAAAAAAACTCCACCTCTGAGGTGATTTGGGTAGAAATGGGGGTTTTACCGTTTCTCTGGAACACATTGGTCGATTTTGGTGATTGACGTCTCTTTCTGACCGTTAGAGCCAATAGAATCGAAGGGGAATCTCCCCACTCACACACATGGTAAAACAAAAAGGTGGGGGCTTCGCGGACGCAGTTTTACATGAGAGTGAAGCTATAGAGCTATATCTCTAGCTCTGACATCTGGAAACCATTGCTCATAGATTATCAGAAATCATTTCAAAGGGACACAGACACATTGGATTAACCTATGGATTAACTTCAGCAGCGTTTTTATCGTTTTAATGCCATTGAAGACCACTTTTGACCAGACTACGACACAGGTGAGCCATGTTAGCGTTTTTAGCTACCTAGTGCCATTTGTTTTGATGTCTGTTCTTGTTATTATCTCCAAGAGTTCGTATAATTGAGTGATAATGAAGAGTACCCCTCGATTCTGTGTCACCTCAAGATGTGAAACGATGGGTTGGATGTGCAGCAAAGATACATAATAAGGTTTTGTGAGTGAATTTCGGTGCAGTCATCTGTTAGCATTTTTCGCTCGTTGCTAATTCAGAGGCTCAGCGTTAGCATTGTGTGTTTTTTTTTTTTTTTAATGATCAGTTAGATGAGTTTCTTCCCGTTACATGGATGTAAAACATTCATAGTTTATTAAATGAAAATGCCCTCAGATACTGTTTCCTGCAAGATGTTGCAGGAGGGCCCCGGTACCGGGGTCTCTCGGGCTTAATAATCAACAGTCAAACAGGTTAGTCCAAATCAGTTTTATTAAGTTAGTCACATGGGTGAGTCTGAAGTGTCTTTTGTTCACTTCTCCCTTTATAATAGACTCTTCTCACAGCAGATACGTTGACTCCCAGTTAGGACAAACAGAGATGTCGATTAAAGCAATAATGATGTCTCAATCCCTTTAGGGTGACGATTTACACACCTTTTTCATTTTTACTAATACATGTATTTTGGAGGTTGGGAATGTTATGACTTCAACCCCACAGACAATGTGTCAAAGGTGGGAATATTTTCCTCTTGATCATAATCCTTAACAACATTTTCCAATAAAAGGGACATAAATATGAGTAATTTGTGAGGTTGTCACAAGGATTTGGAAGGCAAGACAAGTGACGTATTACTTATATGTGTACTTGTGCATTGTGCTCTCACACATATTTGTTCATGCATGTCAGTGCGACGGATTTTGGACCTATACATCCACATTAAGACATCAGCTGCCTCTTTCAGTTAATTATAAGTGTAAAAGTGCATTATTCATCATTATTAGGAAGTCTCTGTACAGTAAAGCTTAGACAGTGATTTAAAGAAACGGTTTTGTTAATCCAGCCATGATTTATGTTTGGACTTCTGCCTTCATAAATCTGTAGTGGAGTCAGTTTTCTGTACAGCAGCGTGTCAAAGCTGCCACCTTATGTTTGCTTTATTTATTCCACTGTATGCATCAATGTGAGTCACTCTGGATATGAATGTCAACTATTATTATAATTATTAAACAGGGAATGCACATAAGAGAGTGAGGTGGGAGAGGGGAGGGGAATGAGATAAGAGGGGGGGAGGCATGGAGGATAGAGAGAGGAAAGGAGGAGAAAAGGCAACGATAAAAAGAGTGAGAAAAAAATCTCAAGATACTCTTGTCAGTTTGACTCTTGCGCATGCACACACACACACACACACACACACACACACACACACACACACACACACACACACACACACACACACACACACACACACACACATACACACACACACACACACACACACACACACACACACACACACACACACACGAAGGATAAGGATATACTCACATTTACATTGAGTCTTCCCATACAGTGGCTCTCGTTTGCAAGACTAATTTAAGTTTAAAGCAGAGTGACAGTTCAATCATTTGTTCCTGTCAATCTCTTCTGTATCCTTTCCTTTTTTCACTATGAGAAAGTTAATAGAAATCCAGCCCCCCGGTGCTTGAGGTGTATAAAGTGGGCACTCTCATTCCGATTTTCATATTCAACCAAGGAGAAAATGTCAATTCACAGGGGTAAATAAGCTGCCTATATGCATAGAAGTGTCAGCTTTTTGGTGTGATAAAAGACACCCTAATCATCTGTGTCACATCAAGAAATGATTCATTGATTATTTTGGACCACATTTTGTTATATATTATTATATAAGCTGTGCGTTGAGAGTCTCTTTGAGGTTTCCATTAGTCCAATGAAGAGTGAGGCTGGAAATGAGTTAATCCTTCTTTCGGGGGGAGCCGCTCCGCTTCTGCAGCATTCAGTTAAACCCCTTTAATAGCCCAATAATCGTCATATTGAATTTTGTCAATCAAGATAAAATTAAGCAAAATGTTGTTAAATCTGCCACTTTTGTTATTGGCCTAGCTGAGTAAACTGATTCTGAATTCATATGTATAAACTGTAGGCAACAGAATAGATG
Source organism: Gymnodraco acuticeps (assembly GCF_902827175.1). Lineage (NCBI taxonomy): Eukaryota > Metazoa > Chordata > Actinopteri > Perciformes > Bathydraconidae > Gymnodraco > Gymnodraco acuticeps. The sequence goes on along the minus strand of NW_022990856.1, from coordinate 746,861 downwards.
TTGCTATCACAAGTATTATAGTTTCATTTTGTTGTTGAGTAGTATTGAGTACTGAAGTCGATTACGTTTAAGCGTAATCGACTTCGTTTGTATGCAGGTAAACGGTCTGTGTGGAGAGCAAAAGAGATTGAAAATGCAATCTCTGAACCCATTGGCTATCAACTGACAACAATTTAGCTTTTTATTAGCTTAAATAAGCTTGTAAACTGGCTACAAACAATCCAGTCGTAGAAATCAATGTCTCTCAACTCCATCGCTTCTCAAGTTGGTGATAAGACTGTAAACATGACCATTAGACAAAAGAAAGACCCGGATCAGTTATCCAGAACTGCAGAAAAAGAATGCCCCTTTGCTCCAGTGGCTTATGTTCCTTAGACCAATTATGAATGAGTTTCTAAATTGGGCCTACCTTAATCATATATTCTGAAAGAAGAGTTTACTCTATCATGAATGAATGGTATGAAGTATGAAACTATTTGATCCTCTACAGGTTTAAAATATAAGGTGTGCAGCATTTATGGGAAACTGTTTTTGTGTAAATAAGTTAACAGGTGAGTGAAAGTTAGTGAAACTGTATTTCGACATGCACGTTAAGTAGGGACACATTGATAAAAGAAAAACTAGTTTTTTGAGAAACATAATCTAGAACTGTGAAGTCTTTGAACCTGCAGGATGTGAGTGAGCAGCAGTGCTTCATGTCTTGTTTTCTGCAAGGATCCACAGTCTCAGATTTGACAGTCGAATCAGTTGTATGCAAATGAGAGCAGAGCGGAATCCAATGGATTTGACATGCTTTGAAGTGTCATCCTGTTGCCTTCTGTCAGGCTACTTCCCAGTGACATACAACAGCTGCGGTTGTTACACTGACTGATCCCAGCCAATGTGTCAGACCAATGTTCAATGTCAAATTGGCTACACTCACTTCTTTCACAAAAACGGTTGAGTGAATAACTTGATTGGACATGTGTAACGTTTTTTTTTATCATCTGAGAGTTGCATTTGTGCCTCCGTTTGTGCCGTGCTTCTCTCTGAGGTTCAGTCGTCCAATGGGAGAGCCGACTCTCATACACCACGTGTTCCTTGCCCCGGATTAAAAAAACGTACCCTAAACTACAGACTGTAACAAACTGGAACAGTTGCATCACAGTTAAAGCTTTACTGTCTACACAGCATTATTGTTCATCTTGAACATTTCCTTATGAATTATAGAGCACAAAAGCCATCTTGTTAACAGTCACTATGACGGGATTGAGTTGACAACAGCAACACATGTGGTGCAGTTCAATGTAAGCAGCATAAAATATGAAGTGTGTGATGGAAATACTAATCGCTGCTGCTGTCAAGGAAATTTAAATCTTTATATACATTATTAATTTCAGAGAAGAAAGGAACATTTTTCAACAACATTTTCTATTTCGGATTGATTCATTGTTACTGAAATTATACAACAGGAAGTAGGAGAACACCCTCATTCTCTCAAGCATTTACACATGTGAAACACAGCATTGCATCATGGTGTATTGTGTCATACTTTGCTGGGTGCACAGAAAAATCTAGATTTTTTTTCTCTAAAAATGTCCTTTGCATTTATGAGCCTGTCGTTGTCAGATTGTTTCTCAGCATCCTCTCCAATTGCAGTCCTCCTAGTTGTCATTAGTTTTTTCCCTAGTGTCACACGTGTCTCCATCTCCACAAGGATTGCTTCAGGCTTGAAAGTTCTTGTGGTACATGAAGGAAAAGGAAACGAGAGTGTAATAAGGAGGAAGGCAGGCTGAGAGGTGTCAGGAGGGAAAGTTGGTAGAGCGTAGAGTTGTGACAAGAATGCAGAGAAGCAGAGTAATGAAGGGATGGGATTGAAATACACGGAAAACCAAATGAAGGAGGAAGAGGAAGACAAATTAGATGAAGACAAATTATGGGACAAAGGGACCCAGAGGTGTGGGGGGGGGGGGGGGGGGGGAGTATGAAGGTGAGAGTAAGGAGAGAATAAGGACTGATTTTACCAGGAGAAAGGAGGTGGTTGTTAGGACCAGGGTACCATGGCATTGGCGACCACTGACTGATAAAGGTGTGTGTGTTTTTATATAGTCCTTTGTAGTTGTGTGTAAGTGTGAATTTGTGGACTCTGGATGTGTGTGTGTGTGTGTGTGTGTGTGTGTGGTGTGTGTGTGTGTGTGTGTGTGTGTGTGTGTGTGTGTGTGTGTGTGTGTGTGTGTGTGTGTGTGTGTGTGTGCGTGTGTGTGTGTGTGTGTGTGTGTGTGTGTGTGTGTGTGTGTGTGTGTGTGTGTGCATTTGTGTGTGTGCGTTTGTGTTTAATTCAGCGAGAGACTTTCTGGAAACAGGTGTTTGGACTGTGACGAGGGTATGTATTGAAGAGGGTCACAAAAGTCGGACACAAATAATTTTCTAGCAATTTCGAAAAAGCCATGTAAGTGAAAACTGGTTAACAACAGAAAATCGAGTCGGCTCGAGTTATACCTGAGAGCAAGAGAGAAGACTGAGAGAGGAGCAGATAGAAGGAAGAGAGGAAAGATGACAGGTGAGGATAATTGGAAAGAAAATAATTTCTGATTTCCTCAGGAGTGGTGAGGAGATTGGGCGGGCAGCACATTCGCGAGATAAATTGCTATACACACACTGTAGGATGCGTACACACCAGATCCAGTCCCACTATTATAGTTTGTCAGTGCTTTAACGTTGAGTTCTACTGTATGAGCTGGCTGCAGTAAGCACGAGATAAAGTGTTTTAATCATGGAGCATAATCACTTCCCTTATCCCTTAATCTCTGTGATGTGCAGGATTGAGAATGTCACTCTCAAAATGTAATCTAGTACACTGTAATCTGTTGAAATACTCTATAGGGGTGGACAATGTGATCATATACTGTACATGTACCCTAACAAATATTGAACCTTACCTTTTATCTTCAGGTATCCATTTCCTTTCTGCAGTTGTATTGCATTTGATTGCTCACTAGATAACAAACATTGCATATGCTAATCCAGCATATGAATTAGAATTTGATATGTTGATATGATATGTTCATTTTTAAGGCATTACATGTTTTGGTCTGCTATCTCTTTTTGTTATCAAGAAAACTATTTCTTTATAGATGTTTATGATTCTATATTAAGATACATCTTATCATTCAGTTAAATCATATATACTGCAAAATAAGATTACCCTTATCAGCTGAAACAGCAGCACACAATGCTTCAGAGACACATGCATTGCATACACAATATTGGTTCCAACATATTGCCATTCAGGGTCCCTGCTGGAGTTAACCCTTGCTGAGATACCCTATATCCTTTAAATAGGTGCACACATTAACACATATAGTACAGTATATTCACAAAAGCATGTTCTTTTTCACATATACACAGAAAGATCTTACGCTAGGGTACTTATGTCACAGTCAATCAGATTCAGCCGTGAGAAAATGCCACTAAGATGAAGAGACTATAACATGAACAGAAAGCAGATGAGATTAGAAGGAAAGAGAAAGGAAGGCACGGTGCGAGCGCCAACACACTGTAGTGTAAATCTGGCCTACTTGGCACTGTAAAGCCTCTCAATGGATTAGACTTCCCACTTCCTTGTTTTTTCTTTTCCCTTTCTTTGTCTATTTATTTGGGGACATCCTCTTTAGGCCTGACTCTTCCCTTTGAAATGGAAACAATAAGCTCATTGGTATTCCGTATAAAGATGTGTGTGTAGGAGAGAGGGAGAAGGCGAGGTGAAGACAGAAAGAGAGAGCTTGTACAACTTTGAAGTTTGTTTTTGGGATGTGGACTGATGTTTTGATTGATGCGGGGGCATTCAAATGAAGGCAGCACAGAAGTTGCCCTTCATTTCCCTTCTGCAGAGGCTGCTGAATGATAACTACACCCTTCGGAGAAATTGTCCTAAAAGTAAAAATATTATTTTCCATTTTGGTCATCAGTGTTCTCAAAGCTAAGGAAGCAATGGTTGTACTTGACAGTAATCCAAATGAGAACTACGAGGGCAATTGAAGAGTGCAGTCCTCCGACAAAGAAATTATGCATTTCCCCGCCCCTTCATTCAGATCCCCTCCAAAATGTAGTGGAGGTCCAGCTGCCTGCATGCACTGTAGTTTAACCATTTGTACACATGGGGGCACTATGACAGCAGAACTGCAGCAAGGAAAAAAAGGAAAACACAGGGGAGAAAAACAAGGAATTGACGGGAAGATATTAAGAGAGAGAAAAATGAAAATGAGAGAAGAAGTAAAGGAAGGAATGAAGGAAGAAGGAAAGGCAGAACATGTGAGGGAAAAGGAAGGAAGAGGCCAGAGATGGGCAAGGTTAAATGTGTGCGTGGTCTGTTTGATTAGGCATTGCTGTGCATGTCTGTTGAGGGCGTGTGTGTGCATCTGTCAAACATGTTCATGACATGTGTGTCTGTGTCGGCGCGCCCATAACTGCCATTGTGTATTCAGTCCTAGATTGTGTTCCTTTGTGTTGACCTGTTGAGTGTCTGTCTGCGTCACAGCTTCAGAGGACTTGCTCAATTCCTGTCAGAAGAACTGGTTGTCTTTTCTCTGACTGCCAACATTCTTCCGTCAATACTCATCAATACTCAACCATCTGGACTGAAACCACAAGATTAACCATGTATTATAATGAGCATTATTCTGATAATTAACTTAGAGCAGCACATAACTATAATTTCCATTATAAATTAATTTGCCAAATATTTACCTGATAATTAATTTAATTCTTAAGTAGGGTTTATAAAATGTCTGAAAATAATGTGAAGCATCCTTCACCCTTTCCCAGAAACCAAGTCGATGTCTTCATATTGGTTGTTTTGTCTGTCCAACAGTTTAAACGAGAGATATTGGGATAGAACAAATAAGAACATATTCACATTTTAAACCTCGGAAAACTACGAATCTTGGAAAAAATACTTTCAAAATAAATTGGTGATCAAATACTATTACCATACTATTCTTTTATTCATCTCTAAATGTACTATTCAGCTCTAAATCAAATGATTCGGTTAGTCAAAAACGTAGTGAAAATACCAAATGTTCAAATACAAAAATTGCTATTAAATGTAGTTTTAATTTATGTTGTATTAATGCAAAATGCTTGTTTCTTAAAACATAAAAATCAATAAGGAATCTTATGAGAAAACCTTAGGGACCTTGTTAATTGTGTGAGAGAACTAATCAAATGATTTAAGAACATGTAAAACATTGTAATTTCAAGATTTAAACATTTACAATGCCACTGCCACTTGGCAAAAATATATGAGCTTGGTGATATGATCATAAGCTCCTGAATGTCTTGTAACACTACTGTACCTACTAATAGTACCACTACTACTACTACTTGCCAAATATCTCCAGTTTTATCTCAAGGTGCCATAAACCTTTTCACACTTGAATTACACTCTCTAACATCCTGGTGTCCATGTTCACCCCCCTCTGTGTTGCATCATTATTTGACATGGTAAGAGTATTCACATTTGATATTTCTGCATTTTTGCACAGAACTCCGTCAGTTTTGGAGGTGAATAAGTTTGTCTTCAAGCAAGAACACATCTGTTCTCCAAATCATAATATGGCAGGGTTTTTAAACTGACTTTCCTGCACTGAATGATGTTGGTTTAGGAACAATTTCCACATAAACTGTACTGCAATCTGTCTATAGCTGAGTAATATTTCCCTTCTCAAATATGTTTTTTCTCCTTTTTAAACTCATTCTCTAAAACAGGGGTGGGGAACCTCCGGCCCCCGGGCCGTATACGGCCCGCGAGACCATTTAGTACGGCCCTCGAGGTAATTTATAAATACACGCAAAAAAGAAAAAAATGAAAGAAATCTAGACCGCAAACAAATTAAACAAGCGAGTGCCTGTTTTTCCTGGCCAAGGTCAGGGTCCTTGAACACAACACGAGCCTAACGTGTCATCACGTGGGATATGTCTCGTCTGACAGGGGTGTAGTGCTGACGGAGAGCACCAGAACACCGCTCCGGCACTTCCAAACATTGCAGTAGCCGTACACATGTCGCAGTTTTTGCGTGGCTGTGTCTTAGTTGTAAGCCCAGTGGCGATTTGTTCATGACTGTCATACTGATCATACAGTCAATAACTGTGTTGTTATTAGCATCTGGTTAGCTAGCTATGCTAACGAATATAAGAAGCTTTTTCTCCAACCAGTGAGGTAAAGGCACATCTTTATATGATCATTATTATAAAAAAATAAGATAATAAAGTAAACAGGTATAAAATACTATATGACAGTAAAAAAAAGTTGTTATTAATAAACAAGAATACAGTTTGAAAGGAGAGTGATTTGTAAAATGTCCATAAAGAAAAAGTAAATCTGTTTACAGTTCTGTTTCATATAGGTGTTGAGAGATGTTTCCATAGATCTCCTAATGTTGCTCTCAAAGTGCACCAGATTGATGCTTTTAACTTCAACATTTTAAAAAAAATCTTCCCCCCGGACCCCCCTAGAGGAGGTTAGGTCCCCCCCCCCACTTAAATCATGTCCACATGGATAGGAATCTAAATACATTTGCACACATCTTGTGTCCATATCTGTTTTGGTGTTCATGCCACAACCGTGCACGTGCATGCATCATCATGGTAAAATATCTGGATTACGAGGTTGCTTTTTCTTTGCACAGCATGAAAGAAAGGCCAAATGAATGGGCTGTGATTTTAATTTTTTTAAGCAGAGGTCAATAATTTGTACGGCCCTCGGAGGATGTTGAAAAAATTGAAATGGCCCTTGAGAGGAAAAAGGTTCCCCACCCCTGCTCTAAGAGGTGCAGTTTTGATCCTGTGCGTGCGTGTGTGAATGTGTGTTCCTGAATATCTCAGGGTCTGCATTCATTCACTGACGCATTTTAAAAAGGAAATTGTTGGTATAAATTGTTATGTGATTTGTTCACCTCAGAAAGATGGGGTACCATAGCAACGAATGGAACTCACAAACACACACACACACACACACACACACACACACACACACACACACACACCACACTGACATCGCCATTACCACTTGAAGCATCTATTCAGCCTGTTCACCGACTCGCAGTAAACAGTACAGCTATAGACTACGATCTCAAAATTACATCACTCTGTCCGTCCCCTCAGTACGCACGGTGCTTGGGAAAAAAAGCCATATCGTACTCTACCCCCTCGACCTGGAACACACTTCAGCAGGAACTTAAGCTGACCAGTTTGATACCCATCACAGATTTTAAACTCATTTTAAAAAACCTGGAGAAATCATCTGTGGGTGTTTGCACCTGCTATATCTGACTACTGTATATGGATTTCAATGACTACTTTTTTTGCGATGTTGTATTTGAGTGTTGTTGCCTCTGTGTTTAGTGTCCTGTCTGTCTGTAACTTTGTGTGGTAGTGTTACCACTGAACAGGTCTCTCTTGAAAATGAGACCTTGTGTCTCAATGAGATTTTACACCTGTATAAATAAAGGCTAAAAAAAAAAAAAATATATAGTCTCAATGGTGCATTCTTATTGGTTGAACTAAGAAACCAATTAGATCAGAGGAAAAAGGAAGATAGAGAAGACATTTTCTGACTGATGTATCGTGTTAATACCAACAGCCGTAGGCAAATGTGCAAATGCTACTAGACAAATATTAAGTTTGCATTAACAAACACACACTCACACACACGGTGTACAGTGCAGGGTGGCAGTATAGGGCTCTGCCGCCCACACCACATTGGTTGTTGCGTAGTTTTGAGTAATGAAAGTAGAATAAAGAAAGAAAATGGAGCGAGAGAAAAGAGTGAGAGTTTTGTTGGTTTGCTGCAGTGTTTCTTTTTTCTCACTGCCCCAGCATGACTTCTTTCCATCTATTATTCTTAGGTTTCTTTCAACAGCTGCTGTTGTGCTGCAGTGTTTTTGTCCATTGTTGTCCTTTTACTCCCTCCTTTGTGGGCTGCTCTCTCTCTCTATCTTTTCAACTTGCTTCAAACCTTTTTTCCATTTCAACCTTACTCACTGTTGGAGATTGTCCGCAGCACTTTCAATTTGACCTGTATATGTTTTTTTCTATTCTTCAGGGCATGTATGCATTCATGTATGAGTTTAAGCTGACACTGACATTACCAGAGGCTACACTGACCGTAATTTACAGGGTCACCCCCCCCCCCTCCCACCATTTGCAGGTTTTGCCGCCTTCCTTCCATCTGTCCGTCTCCTTCTTCATGTCTCTCTCGCTTTTCACTTCCCCATCCTCTGGATTTCAATCACCAACTCCTATAACTGCCCACTGTTTCCCGTTCACCTTTGACATGATCGGCAATAACCTGATACTAAGGGAAGGAAGTGTGTGTGTACGTGAGTCTGTTCACCTGCGTGTGTGTGTGTCTGAACATTCTGAGCAGGAAGGAAGCAGCTAAGAACAAGAAGCTCTCTTTTATGGACATAAACAAAGAAACAAGCACATGTTTAATGCCTTCATTTATTCTTGCATTGATTTTTGGGACATAGATGAAGACCAAGCTTAAATAAACTACATGATAGATGAAAAAAATATGAATACATTTTTGGTTGGCAGGTTTTTAAAGATCTTTTGGCCTGGTGTTCATCCTGTTTGAGGACAATAGTTCATCAGGTGACTCCTCCAATAGATCATTTTGGCAACTTACCTCCTGGGGAAAATAAGCTGCAGAACCAAATTAAATGTATTACCAACATACTAATGATTTTGACTGCTGACATGGGATTGCTGCAGCAAATACCTAACTAATGACTTACTCACATTTATTACTTCAGGAGTGATTGTTAAGTAGAAAGTAAGAATCCCATTTAGTAATATAATTGGCAATGGGTCTCACTTCATCCATCAGGGAGCAGAGTGCGTTCCTGATTAATTAAAGTGATAACTTGAAGAATTGGACCAGTGATACTAGAGTAGAACAGAATCTATCTCAACCTGGCAACGCAAGAGGTATTCTTAAGATATATTTCTATCTGATCTACTCAGAATAAGATGGCGTTTATTAGTAAAGTAAATCGTCACAATAAATATATCCTCTAACAAAACTAATGCTTTATTAGAAAGTGGTTCCTCATTGGCAAGCCCAACCAATATGGAGACAAACAGACTGCACTCTTAACCGACTTTTGAGACAGAATGGACTTGATGCCAACAGGCTGTGTAGCATTAGTGAGGAACACCTTCCACAAAAACAGGCATTTGCCAGCTGTTCTTACTGACAACAGCAGCTGTTTGTTGCTTTCTGTCAGGTTGTTGCAGTTTGAATGCAGAAAGCAAGACCCAACATTTCTTCTAGATTGTGTCCCCACCCAAAATCAATTATGTAATGTTTTTTCTATCTAGCATGAAGAAATGTATACGCATAACATCATTCACAAGATCAGTTATATATCTTTTTTTATGCAAAGATGAGGAGGCAACACATTTTCATGGAGCCAACGAGAATAAAGTATTGCTTTAGCTAAAAAAAACGGAGGTTATCGGTTGAAACCAAGGTCTTAAAAATCTCACTAAGGAGTGATCACGACGAGAGGACAGATTTTCCACAGTTTAAAGAGTGCAGAGTTGTTGTTGTTGTTGTTGTAAAACCACTCGGAGTCTCTCAGCGTTAGCAGTGAGTGACAGTGACCCTCACATGGATCAAAGGATCAGTCATGATGTCGGCTCTGTCCAGTGTCACTCCAGTTGTTACACAGCGGTCACTCAAGTCATGGAGGTCTGTTCAAAACACGAAACCAACCGAGCATGTGTTCGTTTGCTGCTGTGAGCCAAGGAAAAACTGTCTGGCCCTGTGTTCCCAGGTCTCCTCTCCAGAAAACTGATCTCCCCAAGCTCTCCTTCAGTTTTAAGATCAACGCTTCATGCTCATCAAAGCGACAACATTTGAACATTACAGATCCACGACTATTACACGCTGAACCCTCCATTTAAGTATGAGTTATCTACAAAGCAAACCCATTTTTAATTCAACTCATCAGGAACTTTAAAAGGCATCGTCAATTGGCACTTGACACACATGCACGCACACACACACACACACACACACACACACACACACACACACACACACACACACACACACACACACACACACACACACACACACACACACACAACTATTAAATAGAAGCAGAGTACTACTATTGTTTTGCTCAACTGGTGGGATTTCTAACCAGCAGTAGATTATATGGTGATTTCTATAGAGCAGTAGGGGCTTCTCTCCTCTTTTTCATTTTTCTCATCCTCTTATCCGCCTCTACTTTCTTCTCAATGCTGCTGAGATGAACTATTGTTAGGAGTCAGTTTGTGTTGGTATGGAAACTGGTTTATAAACGGTTCAGGTTGCCAACGTCCAAACTCACATAGCAACAACCAACCAGCCTCTCAAAATGTTGACGTAAATCAGAATGTGATGAATAGTAACCAATAAGGTTCATTTTTTTGGGAACATGTTTGTTACACTATTCATCTCAGAACAAAAGGCCATGGCTTTTTAAATAACGGTTTTGTTAGTTTGTTAGTACATTTACACACATACAGTAGCTTGAAATTAGCTGCTGTGTCAATGGAGCACATTCAGCTTAAAGCAATTGGTTACAAAAATAATGTCAACTTTTCAGATCATTTAATCAACTGATGAATTGTAAAACTAAAAGTAAATGACTGTCATTTAGAAAAGCCTTCAAATGGTCATTGCGCATTGTTTTTGCAGCAGTGGAGTCTGGGGAGCAGTGTCCATAAAAGTAATTTTTTCCTCATAAAGACAAATGTTAAAAGCACCATTTTAGTTAATTTGATGTAGTCCATACACGCTGAAAATGCAGTTTGACTACAAGGTAAAATATTTAATGGGGTATTTTATCTTGCCTGGTTCAGAACACTGGCTGTGTTTTTTGTATATCCCGTTGGCAGTATTGTTGACGCTTGCTGCGTGCAGATTCATTGTTTCAAAGGGCTGTTCCTTACAGAGTCGAGTCGGGTTAACAAATGTGCTGCACTGTTGGAATAGGTTATCAATACAAACAGAGCAGCTTGCTGTTAAGTGTGTGATTGCGTATGTCTGCCTGACTTTCCAAAGTAGGGTGTGTCGTTGTCGCTTTCCTGCTGTTGTTTTACTGCTGGTGTTGTTTAAGGAAATTAATTATGAGTAACAATAAGGATAAGTTATATCCACACACACAGACACACTTTGACACACACTTTTCTCTCAGCTGTTGGTCATACACCATGTTGATAACTATTGTATCCAATGCACTTTATATTTCTGTGGGAGCATAGATTTTTCAGCATTGCTGTCTCCCAGCGAGATCATACCTTTAAACTCTCAGCACATACTGTGTCAGTATATAATATCTGTAAGAAATATGAACACTTTTGGTAGAAAAGGATAGATGGATCGATGGATGCAGAAATCGAGACGTATAGATAGTGCATCATGTCTGAATCACCAATTTTGCAACAGAGACTTTGAAGCAAAGTGTGTGAGACAAGAAAAAACACTATTATTAAAGAAAATGCATAATACATACATGGTTTGATAAAGGTGTAATTATTGTATTCTATTTTGGATGCTTTTCATTGTCAATAGATCTGTTGAAAAAATGTACAATGTCCTAAAAGATCTACAAATGGTTGTTCTAAGTGAATTAGTAGACAGTTATTTTGTTATAATAATACAACTAAGTAAAGCTGCACATGTTGTCATTGGAGCAGCTGGAACTGCTGGATCTTTGACATTTTATCTTGATAAATGAATAATCAATTACCTGAATAGTTGATGATAAACGTTACGCCAATTGACCAATTGATTCATTGACTGGTTGTGTCAGCACTGTGCAAAGGTAGCTTGGAGAAAGACATCAATAACACACACTGGTTCAGATTAATGTGCAGTTTTAGTTGGACAAATTAAGATCCACTGCAAGACCACACTTCCTGGAGAGCACAGTATACTCATCCCTGATCCAACCCTATGATCCAACCTCACAATCTACACCTTTATTCTCACTGCACGCACAGCTATTTACTGCCTCTCTAATTTATTTCCGCGCTCCCAGCACAGCAGAATAATTGATCCCAAATGCACATTTCTCCCCAAGTTGAGCAAATCATTTGAGCGGCCACCTCAAGATGGGAAACCACTATTGTTCCAGAGGAGAGGATGTCAATGCATTTGCAGATCCCTTTCAAGCTGGGATGGTGTGAAATAGGCTCTCAATATTTTCCCGTCATGGAGGATTGCTTTTTGAGAATGCTGAATAGCTGGATTTCAGCAAAGGAAAATAAATAATATAATGTGAATCAGAGCGGCACCATGTTTGGTCCTTATAATCAGGCATTAATCAGTAGGTCTGGGTACTGAACATTGATACTGAATTGATTAAACAATAATTATTATCAAGAAAAGACTTGCCATTAAATACCACATTTTAATAAAAAAGCATAATACAAGTACAAATAAATATCAAAAGTATTTCATTATTGTTAGAGCCAATAAGCATGCAGCTGCTCTCTAAGGTTTTTACATTGTGGCGGCATGCAGGAAAAACAACGCTATACACATCCAGAGACTAGGCTCACATGTGTGTTTATTTAGCTAAAATAAAGATTTGTTACGTAGTTTATAATGTTTATTTGGGTTAAAATGGAGTTTATACATTTGGTATCAAAGTATTTAGGAGAAATTCCCAGCACTTTTGATTCGTAAGTGTGAGTACAATGAACACATTCTTATACCTGCATTACAAACTGCCACTTAAAAATAACCAGGATTAACAATGCATTTAATAAAAAGCTTATATCATTCAAAATATATTTCTTTTTTATTTCCATGCTCAAGTGAGATATTTTCATAATGTCTGTCCAATTCACCCGCTCAGAAAGATCAGCGGGAGGAAAACTGGTTGTGTGGGGGATGAGAGATCTCGTTCAATAGACACCAAGGTGTGTGTGTGTGTGTGTGTGTGTGTGTGTGTGTGTGTGTGTGTGTGTGTGTGTTGTGTGTGTGTGTGTGTGTGTGTGTGTGTGTGTGTGTGTGTGTGTGTCTGTGAGTGTGTATTTGTGCATCAGGATGCTGTTAATATAGCTCCACCATTATGTAGATTAGCCCTATTCCCCTGAGTGCAGCTTCGCCATTCAGACCTCTCAATCACCCCGCTGCTTTATGGGAGTCAGGGCACAAACACACACACACACACACACACACACACACACACACACACACACACACACACACACACACACACACACACACACAAAGAGATTTATGAACGTATGCACTTTCAATCAAAGTCTTTTATCGGCTTCATATACAATAGCATCATATATGTTGACACAAGCACAGACGAAATGTCCACACACTGACATGTACACACAAAAACACACACTGGAGACCAAGGTGACTGGCTGTATCCTCATGAGACTACAGGTCCATGGCTTCCTAATTATGCGCCTCTGCACTGCAGTTATTCATGATGTCCTGCTGTGTGTGAAAGAGCAGCTGAGTGATCGCACAGTGGGTTTGTGTGTTGATTGCATTTTAGCAGCAACAACAGTCCCCATTTTAATCACAAACTCGGGATCAATACTCTTGTCAGCTGAATTACGCAGCAGTGATGCTCTAAAGCAGGGGTCTCCAACACGTTGATCGCAAGCTACCGGTAGCTCGCAAGCCCTCAATATGGAGCTCGCCAAGAAAATTCAAAATGTAAAAAATACAGAAAAAAATTGGAAATGTAATCAAAAGAATCTACCCTATGCATAAAAGAAACCACAATCCTAGCGAACTCTATCTACTTACTACAACTCTATATCTATCTAACCCCCACCCCCCACAATGAATATCGACCAATCATGTTCTTGCTTGATTTGCGGGACCAGCGTTGCAGTCGGGAAGAAAAGCAATGCGGAGCGGCACCTCACCATTTCATAAGGAGTTTGACCTTTCCTTCTGGCAGAATCTGCACAACACATTACATGCCCCATTGAACACAGCCTAGTGATGCCAGCCTATACAACAGGGCAGAGTTTTACTATATATTTATTGCACTTGACGCACACACACGCATGGCGTAATTTCCACTGGGGAAGTTGGGGGACATGTCCCCTCAACTTTTCGAAATCCCGTTTGTGTCTCCCCACTTTATAAATATGTTTATTATTTTTTACGCAAGCCGTCATCGCCACGGAGGAGCACACAGCCTCTGTGAGCGAGCGAGCGAGACAGAGAGAGAAAGCGAGCGAGCTAGAGAGAGCACACCTTTATCTATTTAATATAGTTGTAAAAAAATTAATTAAGAAATCATTCCAATGTGTACTATAGGACAGTAAAAAAAAAATACTGTTTAAAAGGGGAGTGATTAGTCAAATATGCATAAATAGAAAGAAATAATGCTAACTGTAACATAAGATAAGAATAAACAAGTTTAAATGATTTGTTATTGGTTGTGATCATATTCTAAAGATGTTTGGATTATTGAAAGGTATACAGCTCCCTTTCATCTGAGTGTTGAGAGCTGTATCCATAAATTCATGTTGTGCTCAAAGTGCACCAGATTGATGCTTTTAACTTCAACATTTAAAAACAAATCTTCCCGGGGGAGCATGCCCCCTAGACTAGCGGATGTGAGGTCCACCCCCAAATAAAGCAGGTTAAAATAACTAAATTGCATACATTTTCTTTTAGTAAACAGAACACTGCTGTTTGGGTCCCACAGACCCAAACAGCACACAAAGGTTAAAGGTAAGCATATAATAATGTTAAAATGTGCTAAATACAAAAAAAAGGAGTAAAAGTAGCTCTCATCCTAAAAAAGGTTGGAGACCCCTGCTCTAAAGTGTACGTGTGTGTGCGCTTGCATGGGTTTGTGTGTTTTTTAAAAGGTAATCTAGATCACAGAGCCCAAAGCAGATGAAGAGAGACAGTCTTTGAGGAGATTTTGCTTTGAACTAACCTATGTTCTGGCTGCTTCTGTGTTTTTCAAGAGGCCTGCTCTCCTATGTGTGTGTGTGTGTGTGTGTGTGTGTGTGTGTGTGTGTGTGTGTGTGTGTGTGTGTGTGTGTGTGTGTGTGTGTGTGTGTGTGTGTGTGTGTGTGTGTGTGTGTGTGTGTGTGTGTGTGTGTGTGTGTGTGTGTGTGTGTGTGTGTGTGTGTGTGTGTGTGTGTGTGTGTGTGTGTGTGTGCGTGTGTTTTGTGCAAGCTCTACAAAATTGATATTGTACTTGATACAGTATGAGCCTGTGTGTACTGCTGATTATCTCTCTGTGTATCTTGCTGCTTTTACCCAACTCTGGTCACAACAGTCTGAGTTTCAGCTGTACTAGAATAACCTTCCACCATGTGTACAAAATAGGCAGCCTCAGGGTTTCCTGGGACATTGCTGCATTTAACGGCACAGCACACACACCTCAACATGAGTCCATCAAGCAAGCATCAACTTCCGACTAGCCCCTGTGAGCTCTATTTGTCTGCACCTCTACCTAAAAATTGTCATATCAACAGAAAACACCTGTTGGTTTCAATGATCGCTTAGCTTTGACCAATCATTGGAGCATGCATACAGTATGCAGAATATACACTAGTATATGCAACATTGAAACACGTTCAATCATACTTTAGAATGACATTGATCAAATCTGATTTTGTTTGAGTTGTTAGAGCTCTCAAAGATTATACATCAGGCAATTTTAGTCTCCAGTAAACACGTCACAACAGTACTTAGCTTTGATTGTTTTCTCAAACAATCACCAGTTTCCTTTCCCAGTCCGGCTCTATCTCCAAGCTAAAGAGTCTTACTGCTTGATTTAGAGTATGTGCCTTTGTCAGCTGTTTAAAAAAAAGAAAGAAACGGCTACTGTTTGCCTGTGACAGCTTCTAATATATTCAGTCTAAACACATTTAAGTGATGTACCTAAAACGCATTTCTAACATAATTGTTCTGTAAAAACGTAATGTTCACTTAAATTCTAATCATGCCCCACATTGCATTTAAATACTTAGGTTACATCTCTCCAAATAATCACGAGAACAGTGTTACAGCAGCTCAGCAGATGCATTTGTTTCATGTAATATGACATGACATTGTGTGGACACTGTAAGTGCATTTAGCTGCTGGCGAGCTTATTTTTTATAAATGGCTCGGAGGTTTGTCAGATTGATGGACTACATTAGGCAGTCCTATTCAACCTGCTGTTCAGCTTCATGCTAAATGTCCTGTCTCTACCAATGTCACCTCAGAGCTGTCAGCGGCACACGGGACGCATCCTGAATCAGATTGAACCTGTTGGGATGAATCTGTACACTGATTAAATGTATAAAGGTGTGGAGGGGGGGGGGATACATCTATTAAATATTCAATGCAATATAAATATAAAATACGTGTGACTATTATTTAAATGAGGCTATTGAAGGGGCTAATTTATTTATAATGTATTTTTTAAATGTATTTTACGGGAATGTATTGTTCCGTTTAAAAAAATATCATAGATCAAAAACTTCCCACAGTATTCCTTTGTCGCACACAATGACAGGATGAAAGTGAAACGAGGGAGGGTGAGGCAGTGAGACCCAGAGGAGGAGCAGAGAGAGAGAGAGAGAGAGAGAGAGAGAGAGAGAGAGGAGAGAGAGGAGAGAGAGAGAGAGAGAGGAGAGAGAGAGAGAGAGAGAGAGAGAGAGAGAGAGAGGAGGAGGGACTTTGTTCTCTCTATGTGCTTCAGCTCGTGGTGTTCGCGCCCCAGTGTGTGTCTCAGCCTACCGGGCGCGAGTGTGAGCATCAGTGCATCGCTGTGTGTATGTGTGAATGTGTGTGTGACTCCAGCGCTCTCTCTGCGTACGAAAGGTGGAGA
Organism: Gymnodraco acuticeps; assembly: GCF_902827175.1. Taxonomy (NCBI): domain Eukaryota; kingdom Metazoa; phylum Chordata; class Actinopteri; order Perciformes; family Bathydraconidae; genus Gymnodraco; species Gymnodraco acuticeps. Next base: position 729,999 of record NW_022990856.1, on the reverse strand, counting down.
TGACATGACTGCGCTCGAGAGGAAGAAAGGAAAGGACCTGTAAGGACTCCACACACACACACACACACACACACACACACACACACACACACACACACACACACACACACACACACACACACACACGTAAACACTTTTACTCTTACATTCCCTCACACACACACCTTTCTAAATTCCTGAACTCCTCCCGTCAAGGAAAAGACAAGTTGTGTTGGAAGAGCATGTCTTGGAAACGACTCTGTTTCCAGCAGCTTATCGCTGAAACTGTAACGGCTGTCTCCATGTGTGCAAAGTGCTCAACACAAATACACACACAGGGTCCTGACTTTTTATTTGTGATGCCTGCAGACGCGGTCAGCAAGTGTTTCTGCGCCCTGAAGAGAGTTCAGCTCCAGCCCTGACTACCAGACAGTCCCCCACGCTGTCCGAACAACTCCAGGTAGGATACATTCTTTTATTTTCTCCTGCCCATGCTGTCCAAACACAGGATGCTATATGCTTCATGCCCTCTTTTTCTTCCTGTCATATTTATTATTATTAAAAAGCCCATAACTAAAGGTATACTGTTCTATATAGTCTCCCTATAAGCTATACTGCCCTGGTGTTATCTTCATGTACTTGTTTCAAAATAATTTTTTAAGGCGGAATATACATTTATGGGCTTTCTATCTTGTATTGTTACTCCTTTGATCTCCTTTCCTTTTCTTCTTTTTGTCACACACACACACACACACACACACACACACACACACACACACACACACACACACACACACACACACACACACACACACACTGTCCTCTGCATCTCCTTATTCTCTCAGCGTTTTTGTTTTTGGGAAACTGTTGCCTTACGGAGGTAAGTTTGAGCTCCTGTTACTGCAGCTCTCTGTTGATTGAGTATGGAACATAATTGTTTGCCTGGAGCGTGTGTGTGTGTGTGTGTGTGTGTGTGTGTGTGTGTGTGTGTGTGTGTGTGTGTGTGTGTGTGTGTGTGTGTGTGTGTGGCCTAGCATTACTATACTTGTGGGGACCTAAATCTGTTTACACAGTCACGTGTGGGGACTCGCCTCCCTTATGGGGACAAATTGGAGGTCCCCATAAGGGGAATCATTAATTTTAGGGTGAAGACTTGGTAAGGTTTAGGATTAGGGTTAGACATGTGTTGGTTATGGTTAAAGTTAGGATAAGTCTCCAGGAAATGCATGTAAGTCAATGTAATGTCCCCTGAAGTGATGTATACATGGTATGTGTGTGTGTGTGTGTGTGTGTGTGTGTGTGTGTGTGTGTGTGTGTGTGTGTGTGTGTGTGTGTGTGTGGTGACTCCGATAAAAGATGAGAAGATACGACATGAAACAGTAATAATCATAAAAAGGAGGAAATTAAAGACTGCCATTGTTGTTTAAATGGTGTATCAGGGTTTTTGCACACAGTCTCTATGTGGGTGTGTTTATTGTTACCTGAGTGTGTATTTGTGAGAGTGTTGATGCAATCTTGCTCTTGCAATCCCTGCCGAAGTTTGCCTAATTTTTTTGTCTACATCTACTGTAGTTGAGGTCTGTTTTGCTCCTTCTTTTATGATTGGTGACAACCAGATACTTACAATTTAAAAAGCTGCTGCTTTCCTGTGACGTTACATGTGCCCTCAAGCAGCATTAGTAAGAGTGTGTGTGTCTGTGTGCGTGTGTGTATTTGTTTGTACATAGTGTTTGCACAAGCATGTGTTGATGCGGGTGTGCATGTGTGTCTTCATTGCAGAGGGAATTAATGTTGTTGGCGGCAATATATTAAAAAAAAAGTTTGATTGGCTGCCAGTGTCGACATGTTCTGCTCAGATCCAATTACCTAGACATACACACTCACAGTAACGTGGGCAAACGTGCACACACAATGATGACACACAACCCAGCATGCACAAATTACTTTTTAATTGATGTCAGTGTGTTGCAGGGCAAAGATCAATTATATACATATAAACAATTGCACTTATTCAACCGTAATTCATTCTGACTAGTGTGTGTGTATGTGTGTGTGTGTGTATCTGTTCTTACAGTGCTAATGCACTTCTGAGTCAGCCCTCTACATACGCATTTCCGCAGTCAGTTTATGTTACTGAATGTCTTGTCCAACAGCATTCCTCTCTTAAAGCCTGGGTGTGTTTGTAAGTGGTTTGTTGCAGAAACGTCACACATACTGTAATACTTTCACGCTGCTAGTAGGCGTGCACCTTGTGCAGCGCCACCTTCAGGAGTTGCTTTAAAGAATTACATTTGTCTTGGTTTAAAATGTGTGTTAAGAGGAATATTTTCAATTTTATAAATGAATTGTATTGATCAGCAAGGTCTTACAGTTGTATCTCATGGGTTGCACAAAAAGGCTTTTGGTGACGTCAGGAGTCTTATCCTGTAATGTGACGGATTATGACAAAGAGTGCATCTGAATGTCCACGAAAACGTGTTAGTACAGAATGTGGAAGTGAAAGTGCTGTGTGTGTGTGTGTGTGTGTGTGTGTGTGTGTGTGTGTGTGTGTGTGTGTGTGTGTGTGTGTGTGTGTGTGTGTGTGTGTGTGTGTGGTGTGTGTGTGTGTGTGTGTGTGAGTGTGTGTGTTCACTGGTCCGTGTGAGCCAATGAGGCAGTAAAAGCTGCAGGTTAATCTCTTCTGAGTCTGAAACTGACCAGATGTGAGGATTACATCGACAGAGCATCGGGTTGGTGCTTGTGTGTTTGTGAGAGAGAGCCTGCCTAGTTTCACTAAAACTCAACAAAATGTATGTTTCTACAGTTCCTTATGTTATAAGCTCTCCTGTGCTGGATGTCAATGCAAAGTGTATTTTTAGCTTTATATTCCCCCATGCTGTTAAACTGAGCCTAAAATGATGCGTTGTCTGTGCAGTTTATGTAAGGCTCAACAAGTGTGTGCCTCTTTAAATGAAAAATCTGAAGACACACTTGGGGACAGGTGTGTTTATTCCTCCCCTCCTTCTGCTCCCTGACTATTATCTGTGTCTGTCATCCTCAACCCTTCAATATCAGGCTGCGCAGATGTCTCATTTAGGAATATTCTGGACTGAATATGGAAAACATTTTTTGGAATGTAACAAACACAATGTTATATTTTAATGTGAATGTGTGGTGTGGGTGTGTCCAGGAATGTCATCAAGTAGTGCCCCAGATATACTCACCTTAATGTCATGAAAGAGTTCCTATTGGATGGGATCAGCAACCTACTAAAGTCGGCACATGATTTTTCAGTTTTTGGGACAAAATGGGGGGGCTTTGTGCTAAAAACTAATTGATGGATTTGTAATTCGTACCAGACCATAACGAGTTGATGATATAATGATGCTAGGTCATTGCTTCACTTTAAGTCTGCACACAATCATACCAGTAAAAACAATTAATTGTATTTCTTGCTCTCCCAGACTGTGCATGTTTACCTTTTATCATGTTATGTAATCTGATATAGAGAGAGATGTGAGCAGTGTTCGTAGACCTGGTCTTCTACTTTCCGTCTTTTTAAAAATCATTTCATACCACATACTGAATAAGACATTTAGTAAAGAAGGATGAATAATAAGGTTATTTTGGCTCCTGGCAAACCTTAATTTAAAACCACCAAAAAGCAATAACAGGAAGAGATCAATTCGTCAACAACTCCATACTGCAATAAAACCAGGAAATCAATATCCCACAATGTTTTTGTAATACATCAGGAAATGCAACGACTTCCCCCTTAAGACCTGACATAGTCATTGCATCCTTATGTGAAACCTTTATCTTATTGTCTACTCTGCTTTCATCCTCAGTGTGAACACCAGCAGTGATATTTACAGCAGTAAGCAGCAAACACAAGAGCATGATATTCAGCACATTTAGTTAAGCACACACAGCAGTGCAGTGGGTGAGCACTCAATGCTTAAGATTGAAACAAATTATCTCCACAGGCAGCGCAGGACTAGTGACCTATGTAGGATATACAATGTGTGAAGTGGTGGATGAGCCACTATAGTGAAAATGGCTTGTGAATAATTTCACAGCACCCCATTACATGACCCTCAAAACGAGCAGAAGCAGTGGATGATACAGACACTGAAGTAGCAGTATGTAGCACAGCCTATTCTGTTCATATACGTAGCTGACAGCACAGCATGTCCCATCATCAGGCATCCCTTCCTGACTGGGGCTTCAACCAGAAGCTCTTTTACACTTCCCATTAGTGTTGAAGTGAATGGTAAAACTAGATGCCACACATGTAATTAAACCTTTGATAGACATAAAACCTTTTGAATTCAGCCCACCACTCTGACTTCTCCTTTAACGATAGCCTATGAGCTAAAAATACTTTTATTATATGATATGTTAGGAGGAACTGGAGTGTGCCCTGCTGACAGGAACCTGGTGCAATGTAGGGAACTTACTAATTCCTCACCATCTGCCTGCTTTATTCCAGCTAAACTTGGGAAGGTTGGGGAATTACAGTTTTATTTAATAACTTATTAAATGTTAACCTCTTTCTTTTGACCATTTGCATTCTTTAAATAGCTTGCACTGAGAGTTAATTCAAAATGTCCTTTACATGTTTTACTTGACCACTTCTAGAATGAGGTATCTTGAACCTGCCTGTTGAAAATCACATCAACTGTTTAACTTAACAATTGTAATAGTGTGTTGATTTTTCATTTAGAGTAAGTAAGTGATATCTTAAAAGATCACTTATCCTATCATTCGTATGCAGATGACACACAGCTCTATATCTTTCTCCCAATGACCTTAGCCAAATCAACATCCTCGTAAAAGGCATTGCAGACAAGATTATTGGATGGCAAGAAGACGTCTTCCATCTAATCATTAAAAAATGAAATGTTAATACGTTAGCCCATTAAATGTGTGTGAGTGAGCCTTGTGAGTCTATGTTAATGTAAGTGCATGTAGGTGATTTTATAAATAAATATTGTATGTTGTTGTTTTCCCCTTTATTCGTATACCTCTGTGTTGCATGTGGTGGATGTATTATTTTTGTATACCTCTTTCTTCCTTTTCATTTCCTTTGATATGTAAAATACGTTGAGATTCTCTATATGTATGTATATGATCTATAAATAAATAACTCGGTCATACTTGAAACCAAAAATCTATTAATGCAAGGATTTAAGTACAAAGTCTTTAAACAGAAGGAAAATATACAGGGCTCTGGCGAGCATACATACCAATGCAGAGTGACAGTACATAATTAAACTAAAACTATGTTGCTCTGCATGAAAGCAACATCAATACAACGCAACACAATCTCTTATGGAGTGCAATGCAATGCACACCGCAGTATTTACCACACAGTAGTATAGCATATGGAGCGCTCCAATACAGTACATTTATATCCATCAAGTGTGCTCCCCTCCTCTCAGTTTTATTGCATTGATCGCCAGTTTGAATTAAGCTACTGGGAGCAGGATCCGTAACATTGTGCTATTCCCAACACTGCTCTTAAGTAGGTACGTCAGGAGACTTGATAACAGGTGAGGTGTGACATGCACGAGTAGAGGCTGCAGCAGTAGAGAATGTGCACTGAGTGGACCGCTTACATCGATCCATAGCACATTGATTGGGGGGATTTAGTGAGAAGTAGATTACAAACGTTTGAATTTGTGTATTTTATCTGGAAAAGCACAGTATTGTGTCCAGGGAAATTCAATGTACTGATGCTTTTAAGTGAATAGCACGTCATCTGTTTATGCTTCGAAAACTATGAGTAAAATCCTTCACAACCTTTTTTCCATGACTAGGATTATATTAGATAAGAGATGTCATTAAAAATGTACTTTATGCAACAATAGCTTTGAGTATTTCAACATGGCTTAAAAAAAGACGAGACAGTTGGAGAAACTCACTTAATTTAAAATCTTGAACTTCCATTAACTAAAAGGTCAAAAAAATCTAATATAATGACTAAAGTTTTAAGCAGTAATTTGAATAATACAAAGTATTATTATGATTGCAACCCATGTGCTTTTATTCAACAATAAAGGGGCTCAGACTTAGGGATGGGTATCGTTAAGGTTTTAACGGTACTACTACTTTTATCGATACCGCTTATCGGTCCGGTCTTTTAACGGTACTTTTATCGGTTCTTTTGAGAAAAAAAAAAAGGTAAACTAACTAAACAAACTGTGAACAAAACTAACATTGCTTTTTATTTAAATTAAATACATAATATTTCACATCAAAAGAAACAACGTTTTAACAAATCGTATTAAATAATCTGATGACAGAACTGTAAACAGAATAGCTGAAACTTTAACAAAATAAATAACTCAGTTACCTCTAGTCATTAACCCATGTTTGTATAATTGAGTTAACTCCGTGTGTTGCTGCTAGCATACATAACAGCTGACGTGGAAACGTTACTCGTGGATGGGGCTACAGAGCTACTAGAAAGACAGTCTAACCCGGTGCATTTCTCCGTCTGAATGTGGAGCACTTTTGCTAAGATGTTTAGACAAATTGCTCGTGTTCCGCCCTTACATGCTAAACTCTTATTGCACTTTAGGCAACGAGCATCGAGACGGGTAAAGTTTAACCACACCTCGGAGCCAAGCCCGCCTTAACCTGCCATCAGGCCCTGGGGCTGATAGTTTTTGTAGGCCCCCTATTTAAGCAACACATCAAAGTTATTTCCTCGGCAGGCTCTGTGATCATACTTCTCCACTCTGCTCTACGCGCGCCTGGTCCTCTCCTCCAGATGAGTGACGTATCGGGCATCCCTCATGTATTTGATGAGGACTTGCTATTTGCACGGAGCAAGTCCTCGTCGTCCTCTCCATCTCCTCCAACAGATAATGTCCCTCCTGTCTGTTTTTCCTCTCCCGCTACTCCATCGCTATCAGAACCAGACGGCCTACTTGGCTCCGAGGCCCCGCGGCCGGCACCGCTACCGCTCGGTACAGAACTAATCTGTCCTTCCTCCTCATCCTGGCCTACAGGTTTAAATTAACCTGTAAGCTTCGGCATTTTTTGTAATAGCTGCTTGTCTCGAAACTCCTTTTCCCTCAACAATTTCCTTTTCCTAGCGCCACTCTCAAACTTTTTCTTCTCCGACGTTTTCTCCTAAACAACCTTCATCTGTCACTCAATCACACGCAATTTAAATACGTCACATGTGAAACATATTCTCATTCTGATTCGCTGTGAAGTGGTGCCCACTGACTGTTTCAGAGTCATCATTTTTGAGAAAAATCTCTGGAATCCATCGATCTGATTGATTAGCGGAGCAAATGATCAAAATACTACGGAGGGAAGATATTTTCGTTTGGATTACTGGTCTGGGGGAAGCTCACGTGTGTGTGTCTGTGTGTGTGTGTGTGTGTGTGTGTGTGTGTGTGTGTGTGGTGTGTGTGTGTGTGTGTGTGTGTGTGTGTGTGTGTGTGTGTGTGTGTGTGTGTGTGTGTATTTTTGCATTTGTGTGTATTGTGTTTGTTTCCCGGGGAAACCACTCACGAGAAACACCGGCTGTTGTTATGCCTGCAGTGACGTCAAGTTACGTCCGTTCTCCGCTTGTAATTATGCCGTTACAAACTTCAAAGTTATAGATATCATCTGAATTTGCCGAAACAAGTTTAATATTCTGAAAGCCAAGACTTTGTTTATTTGAAATCAGATAAAAACAAACTGTAACTGACCCTGCCGTGTTATCTATGATTACTATACGCCTTATTCATAATTTCAGCCGGAGGGAGGGGAACAGCAGAACAGCAGAGTGACGAGGGAGAGCTGTCTTCTTCCCTTTACAAGCTTAAAAAATGTATTTATTGTGTGATTTTGTAAAAGTTGCATATTCTGAAAGCCAAGACTTTGTTTATTTAAAAAATTTAAAAAACATCCGAATTTTTTTAAAATTAAATTAAATTTAGTTTTGTATTGGCTCATGATAGGCCCCCGATCTCCGTAGGCCCCTGGGCTTCAGCCCAGGTCAGCCCGTGCATTAAGGCGGCCCTGCTCGGAGCGCGTTCTCTCCGCCATCTCCTCTGTGTGTGTGTGTGTGTGTGTGTGTGTGTGTGTGTGTGTGTGTGTGTGTGTGTGTGTGTGTGTGTGTGTGTGTGTGTGTGTGTGTGTGTGTGTGTGTGTTGCTGTATGTAGCAGTTGCGTGTGTGTAAACTACCCCGCCCCCTCGCAAGCAGGCGGGGGAGAGAGATTTTTGCATTTTGCAGTCTTTTTGCGTATTAGAAACGGAGTTGGCGACACTAAAACTGCAATATAATGTTTGTGTAGTAATAATACACATGACATATATTTTGTACATGTCTCCAGTAGGCCTACCGATAAAAAGACCGCTAACGTCAGAGCTTAACGGTACCACGGTCTTTAATAATTCAGCCCCGGGGCCCGTTTAATACCGGGGCTCGGTACCCATCCCTACTAAGACTTGTGGTTCTCAACTGTTTTGAATGGAGTTGGTATATTGAGTGTTTTTGCAATTAACATAACTATCAAGCAAGAGCAACAATAGCTTTGATTGAAGTCTGGAGGAGAGGGGAAACATGTGCAGCCTTCTCACAGTTTCATTTTCTTGGCACCTTTCTAATAAAAATGTTTTTCATTCTTTGCATCAGCTCCAAACTTAATAGTACATTGGGCGAAAATACAATCCTTGTTGATTGCTTCCTTGCTCCTGCTGTGGTGGCATTTCTCTTGTTGCAGGGCTCACTTTGACTGAATTACAGACACTTGGAGAGAGTGTTTTACATTTCCGGGGCACAGCGGGTGGGGATTATGTGCTATAGGGTTCAAAGTGATGAGAAGACAGTGGCACCAGTAGAGACCACTGGGCTTTCTCTGCCACTGCACTTTGAATCACATTGTGATAAATGGCCTGGGACACAAGGGCACCTTCACTCCACAACAACCCTCTAAGAGCACTGAATATATATGTGCGTGTCAGGAATTGTGGTTTTTATTTGATAAATGGACTGCGTTATTCAGTGCTGCTGAATTTTATCTCAAGTGGATCCCTGTAGAGTTGTGAGCAAGCGTTTTCTCTCTTTCCTTGGGTTTGTCTATTCACACAAGTCTTCTAGCACATATCACCTATCTGCAGGTAAATATAGGTTAATATATGAATACGTATGTGACGCTCACCCTGACTGGCTTGCTGGATATTATCCCAGTTATTATACGGCTACTTAAGCGGGCCCTAGTGCTTTTTTGAATTGTCCCTTTCCCTTTCTTGTAGTGTTTTATATTGATTTTTGTACATGAAAACGGTCTACAAAGGCTAGAATCCCAAAGTGAAGGACTTATATATATACACTTCTTTTTTTATTGACATGGCTGCACATAGTCCCTTGATCAGATTGCTCTTAGCAATGGTCTGCTATATCTAAGCAACGGTAGACTATACAGAAATAGCAAGCGTCTGAATGATGAGTATTCTACTAAGCAGTGAAATAGGGTTATATATGTGCTGTTGTTCAAACCCCTTGCTGACTTGCTGAACTCCTGGTACTGATGAGTCGTCACTTGAGCACTCTCCATTCACTCAGACAGCTAGATAATAATCATGACACTGTCCCTGTCGTTTTGATAAATTAATATAATTCAAAACAAGGAAAGAGCAGGCACAGTAGAAACAAACTGAGAGGAAGCACAGACAGTGTTGCAGTGAGTTGTTTCCTTTAATCAGAGTCTTGCGTTATGTATAGTTTTGAAAGGTTTTTTATAAATGATTGTATTCAATGCAGTCAAAATCCATCTAGAAGGCATAACTGAGCCTACTCAATGGCTCAGTTATGGCTTCATGGTTCGTTTTGCCACATGCTACACTTTTGCTCACGCTTTTGAAACATATATGTATTTAGCATAACAAAGCAGATATACTATACGTTTATAAAAGTGATTCTGTCTATTTTCTAATTGACATTTTGTAGGATTTTCAAAACTAAACTTTTTTTCACCAAACTTCTTGTTCTTCAACTTATAAACAAACAGGACGTTTTAGAAGCCTTTTCTATTTGAAGGAGAAAGGATCTTCTCTTCTATTGTCCAGCCTAATTTCAAGTATCTCAAGCTATAAGAGAGATGTGAAATTGTCAGGTGGCTTTGTCAGGCTAGAGGGAAAATGCACTGCCTCGAGCTAAACAGAAGAAAAAAACTACTGATGAATCATCATTCACCTCATGTAGGATGAAAGACCACAGAGGAGTACTTCTTAGTCAAACTATTTCACGGAGGCTGATAATACACCCTGTCCTCAGATAAGGAGTTTGAGACGGCATGGTTTACTGAGCTTCATTGTTTATAAAATGTACGTTATAAATAGACTTTGGTCACTTACTGTAAGTACAATTTTGAAGTAATTGTAGTGAACTAAGTAGCCGGTAGGGACTGTTTTGACCAAAGGGCTATAGTAAAAACTGTATATCTCTGCTTTTCTGTTTTCTTTCCCATTCTTCCCACTGCCCAAACAAACAACCTGTTACTCCTGTTTCTTGCGCCAGTGTATAAAATCTATCTAAAACTTAAGGTGGGTGTCCCGCCCACTCTCCCTGTACTGAAAAAGGGATATGGTTTTCTCTTCATCTGGCATTGCTGCAGTAACTCACCACAAGTGAGGCCAAGTTAGATAACGCGAGTGCAGAGGCAGGAGAGAGAGGCAGCGTGAGTAATAGACAACTGCGGAAAAAGCAACATAAGGGAGGACAGATAGATAGACAGATAGATAGATAGATAAATAGATAAATAGATGGATACATTAGTCGAAAATTGGAAAGAAAATATACACAAAGCAGCAAAAAGGGTGAGTGCACTCCCAAGTAACCCAGGTGTTAAAGATGCACTCTCCTATTCACTCTTCATTATCCTCTTAATAACTCAGTGTTTTTTGGGGGTTGTTTTCAGTTTCAGTGCTATTATTTTTTCCGTCCGATTCAATTTGCAGTCCTTCCACTGTGGTAATAGAGCATTACTGAATGGAGACTTACAATAGAGGGGAGAATAAAAGGCAGAGTAGAAAGAAAAGAGCTGGGGAAATGGGTGAAAGCACAGCAAGGTATAAGCTGTCAGTATGTGATTTCCCAGAGGAACTAAAAAAGGCACTTGGTTTGTGTCCGTCTGTGCAGGCAACATGTGTGTGATTGTGTGTGTGGGTAGCTTCACCTACACATTATACTCTTGTACTGTGCTCCTCTGCACTATTGACCTTTGTGCATCTCTGACATGCTCCGGTTTTCCTATCGGACAGAAACTTCAATAACCAGTCACTCACCAAACAGTGTATGTGTATTTTGTAGGGATGCACCGAATATTCGGCCACCGAAAATTATCGGCCGAAAATGGTTAAAAAGGCCCTTTCGGCTTTCGGCCGAAAGGGTTTTAGCACCGGAAAAAAATCACCGAATGTCAGAACAGGCTTACGTTGGTAACCTAACGTGTTGTCGTGATGACGTAATAAAGACGCGGCGACCATGCTCGCGGCTGGCTCACAGGGGGGGGACGGACATTGAATTTGTCATCGAGATTGCCCTGAGCCTTTAACAAATCGTATTAAATAATCTGATGACAGACTGTAAACAGAATAGCTGACATTTTAACAAACTAAATAACTCAGTTTCCTCTAATCATTAACCCATGTTTGTATAATGTAGTTAACTCCGTGTGTTGCTGCTAGCATACATAACACCTGACGTGGAAACGTTACTCGTGGATGGGGCTACAGAGCTGCTAGAAAGACGGTCGAACCCGGTACATTCCTCCGTCTGCATGCGGTGCGCTTTTGCTAAATGTTTAGACAAATTGCTCGTGCTTACATGCTAAACTCTTATTGCACTTATGGTAACAAGTATTCTCCACATCGAGACGGGTAAAGTTTAACCACACCTCGGAGCGCGTTCTCTCCGCCATCTCCGCAGTGTGCTCCGCTGCATGTAGCAGCTGCGTGTGTGTAAACTGCCCCGCCCCCTCGCACACAGACGGGGAGAGAGATCTCGTCTGATCGAAAATACATCATAGACGCATTTGTTGTCTTTGCATATTAGAAACGAGTTGGCGACACTAAGACTGCGATATAATGTTTTTTAGCAATAATACATGACATATATAAATGTACTGTATGCGTTCAAAAGTGCTGAATAAATGTTTTATGGACCCATAATAGTGATTATTATTTAAGTTAAGTTTTGCCATAATCATGTCTATTTCCATAATCAGGTAGCTGAACAACATTAGTAAAAAATGTATACATTATATATATATATATATATTTCTATTAATCATTTTCGGCCTTTCGGCATTCGGTTTTCGGCCAACTGTTTCCTATTTTCGGTATCGGTTTCGGCCAATAATTTCCCATTCGGTGCACCCCTAGTATTTTGTGAGGGGATCTATGTGTGGATGGGTGTGTTGGTGCATGCATGTGCATGGACAGTGAATGCATCTTATGCACGTAGCCATGTTTTTATCACTTTATATCGGTCTTTTTAGAGTTGTCTGACTTTCTTATTGATCCAATTTACACCAATAATGAAGAACGATCTTCTTCCATTTCCAAACACACGCACTTCCACACACATACACTACCATGCAAATGCACCAAAAACATTCATGCACTCAAACGTTCACTTTAAATGTTCCATAAGCACAGAGGTCAGCATCCCCCAGGCTTATGTACCTTTTACTCTAAAAGCTCAGCATTGTCAAGAGGGATGCATCAAGACATGTGAGTGGCTTTTAGATTTCCCTGTGGAGAAACTGACAGTTAACTGAAAGGGAAATATGAGCTTCTCCATCCGGACCGTGGATGTCAAACATATTTTTATTTGGCAATGCAAACTGTCCAAACACTGACGTGCAGATACTTTAAAACTGCATGTAGTGTACTGCTATAATGCATCTGCACACCCTTGAGCATGTCCTACCCGGTAACTTGCACAATTAACCATAATTGCTAACGCGAATCGCTTCATAAATATTCATGTGCTAATAAATGTGTGCATCTGGATTTTATTCAATGCAGTAAAGCCTTTATAATATTATAAAAGTAGTTTCCTGGAGAATATCAAATGGCTGCAGTTAGTTGAGTTCGGACATATGACATGCACCCTTCTCGCTGTAACATCTAATAAAGTCAAAATATAATCTAACTAGTGACATCCCATCAGCCGCAACACCAAATCAGGCCATGGCAAAGGGCCATTAACCCCCACCACACACACAAACACACACACACACTCTCAATGTGGGACCCCGCCACCTTCAAATGCAACCTTTATCTCTTTATCTGTTGATGAAATTGAAGCACAGTGTTTCTCTGAAAAAATTATAATAACATAAAACTGCCAGCTGAGTCTGCTCCCATCTGCTGCTCCGACTCCGCTGCTCCATTGAATTAACCAATCAGGCCTTCAAGCAAACTGATTCACTTTCCATTTTCATGTGTTGCCTACAATAAAAATGTGTTTTGATTGGACTTTGTGTTCGTCAATTGAAGTTGCAGCGCTGTTACTACAAGGTTTTAATTTCCATCCTCTATTGTTCGGGTTTGTGTTTCAAAAATCAATCTTAAATTGCAAACCTTCTAGAATTAAAAAAGTGTTGACTTTCTCAACCCTGAACAGTGTTTTTCTGAAAGATGATCTGTCACAAAACACAAATAAGCCCAGAAACTAACCAAGAGTGACCGGTAAAGATTATTTATTACATTCAGAAAAAGGGAAAGGTTATATTTAGTTCAGCCTCTGTTGACCTGGCCCTGACATTGACATTAAAGCATTTGATCTCTCCAAGTTTTCTCATGTCTCGGCTGTCTGCTCGTCTATGATACAACTTGGCAGCTCGTCCACACACAAAAAAAGTTCACCAGTGGCATCTCAGTATTAAACTGTCAAATTTGATTCTCTCTGTCAAAGCTTTTCTCCTCTTCCTCCCACCGTCTTACTCTCCCACCACGTCCATTACTTCTCATTCTGTGGTTTTTCTACATTTTTTAAACTGAACACACATCACACAACCATCCTTGACAACACAATGCTGTTTAACTTCTTATACAAGTGATTTGTCCTCAGAGAAGGCTTGCCTTCTCGAGTGTCAGGGGTTTGAATGCAATCCACGTCAAAGTGTGAGTGCTAAAGCCCTCGACAGGCGTGCAGAGCAGTGTGTCAGATGGTCTGATGTGTCCTTCAATACGGCTTCCACACAAAATGTCAGTGATGGTGAAGCTAAGGCCATCTCTTCTCTTTTGATATTTCTTTTTTGTTTGGCTACTTGTTTTATCAGGCTTGCACCCTCAGTGTATAAGTTAAAACCAATGTATTTCTACTCTATGTACTGTACAGTCAATATGAATTCAAGGTACAACACATATTACAAATTTAAAAGAGCACATTATGTTGACACCATGTAAAATGATCACAGGTGTTGCTGTGGGCGGGACTGAGTGGGGTAATACCCAACAAATGGGTTCCAGCCTGAGCTAATCCTGTCAAACCTAAAGAGGAAAACAGAAGAAGGATTTTTGTTTTAATTCCACTCTTGCCACCTTGCACCTCAACTCCTTTTCACCTTCAGTGATACACATACATGTAGATACCGTTTTATTCTAACTTTCACTTCTGGAAATGTAGGTACATTTATGCCAACTAACATACTATCTTAATCAATTTGACCCCACACATTAATATAATCATATAGTATAATGGTTCAAAAGTGACTGTTGCTTTTTAAAATCTGTTTCTTTTAGATATGTACATTTAAACAGCCTTACTTTCCTAGTTGTGGCATTAGGTTCGTTTATTTAGGATATGCTCAAACACTGGGAGAATATCACATAACCTGTTGCTATCATTTTATCGCGATTAAACAAACTAAACAAGAGTGGGGATTACATTCAGCCATGCTGTTCTCCATCGAAGAGAGAGCTGCTGTTCAACACTTCTCCCTGTAAGCTGCATGGTCTTATAGACATACCAATACACAAGAACTTTACAAAACCCCTGCTGCCTTTTAAATGCTAAGTTTCAGTAACTCTACGAGAGGCAACTTCAGTAAAGCAAAAATAAATCGTCACGTCAGGTCTCTTTCCATTTCCATTTTCTTATTGAAGTGTAAGTTATTTATTTGACATGATGAACATGCTGCTCCGGTTTGAGTTATTTCAGAGTTAGTCTGTTAATATGCTGTTTCTTTCAAAAATCCTTCATTGATTTGAGTGAGCTGTAGGTCTGTATATTAACTCAGCCCAGAAATGTAAGTATCTAAGTGAGTGAAGTACATTTATGAAATAAATAAAACACTATATATTTACATGAAATGTGGTGATTTCACTTAATTCCTGTGTGATATCTCCGTTAGTCCTCATAATCATACAGTAAGTTACAGAGCTGTCGGAGAAGTGCATAGCTGTGGTGGAATTATTAATACAATTAATGGCAGTATTTTGTTTTGAATCAAAGATGCACAGTCTCTGTACACTGCTTGCTCTGAAGCTAAATTGATCAACAAGAAAAATGTATCATTTGATTAACTTTTTAAGACTTGCTCTTTTATGTTGGAAATTAATAGCTTGAGTGTGTCGGCTGTGATGGATTCTAAAACCAGTAAATCAGTGGCAAGACGCGCAATGCGTTTTTGACATACATATTTAAAATGCTGAGCAGTAATGTTTTATAAGCCTATTACTCTCATCGCCTTTTTTAGTGCTTAAGACACCTCATTATCCACTCTTTGTGGCTTCAACAGTAAACCTTCTGCTATTCACACAATTTAACGAGCAATAATAAAGCCATCAATATTGGATGGTAAAGCTGTTTTACTGTTGTTCGTTTTTCCTGAACTTTATTCCGTCAAATTCATTAAAATTATTATTCTTTCGTTTCCCAGCAAGAGAATAAGCCCTCATTGAACTTTCAGTTATTTTACTGAAGCAAAGTACGGGACTGAATACATTGAGGACTTTCTGTCTACTGTATGATTAATCGTCAAAAAGTTGAATCTTGCCCGACTAAATCCATCTTAAATCACTATCACAGTGTTTGTGGAGCCAGTCTAAGATTGAGTTTAAAGTTCATGTAATGTCTGCTGACTGTGAGAGCAAAAACACTGATAAAGGACAAGATGAAAACTCAATTTGGAGCATGTCAGCAGGTTAAAAAAAATAGTACACAGCACACAGAGATAAGACAAAAGAGCCTTTGAAACCAAACAGTGGTGTATTATCCTCCTCTGCTGACCTTACGAAGCAGCAAATGTAATACTGTGTCATAGCTGCTCGGTACGAGTCTCGTTTTCTGTGTCATTATTACCTGTGGTTCCTCATCGATTTGTAAATTACCTTGCGTCAAACGTATGTAGGATTTAAAAAATAAAAATGTACAAGAGTTTTTTAACTTTGACACCAAGATGTAATGACATTTTGAACAACAGTTCTACACTGAAAAGGGTTTTCTCTGACTCTTGCATTTGTTTTTGCCTTTATTTGACATCCCGCAAAAGCTTTTAGAAACTCTTAGTGGGATCAGGATGTCCGCTTGCATCGTTGTTATATTTTTATTAGAAATAATGTCAATAATAATTTTTGACGCCAGTTTATGAAAGCTTTTACAGCATTAACTGATATCTACATTTGCTGTGGGATTTTTCTGTTACATGCTAAGCAAATAATCTCCCTAAAGTGTTGTTGCTGCTGCTGTGCCTTCACTTTGATCTGTCTGTATTAGTTTGTGCAGTTTAATAGTCTTTCGAACACACAAACAAGCCTCACACGTGACTGTAAAGAATGCAAGTCGTTTATTTAAATTAATTCAACTCTATTGATACTCGTGCAGTGTATGTGTTGGTAACAGCATAACAGGAGGCCAGTTAAATGAATAAGACAACCCTTACTCAGCAAGCTGTAATGTGTCTTGCAACTTTGGTTGAGAAATTGGTCACTTCCTCTGCTACGTTGAATTTCGTAGAATTTGTAGAATTCACAGTTTTACACATGTAAGGGAATGAAAAACCTGATGTATTTTAATAAAATGTGTTTTTGTCCAAGTTGGCCATGCACTATAACAGGAGAAGTACTCTCCAAAATAGGAAAATGTGCCAAGAATCAAAGATATTAACCATTTCATTTACATTTTATTTAAAAATAAGCATTTCATGTCTGTGCTTATAATTTAACAAAGACCATATATTTCTGTCACTTAATCATTTCTCAACTGAATGTCAATGTAAAAAGTTCCTTATTATGTTGAATTTGCAAAAATGTATTTGCTTTAACAGATTTCTTTTTAAATAAACTCATTTCTTAGAGACAGCGTGATATTTTAACATATTACCACCAGATTGTTCAGTGTTCAGTTCACTTTGCAAGAGCAAGTTGTTACATTTAGCTAGGGAGAGTTATCCTGTGTGGTTCTATGGAAGAAAAAGAGACATTTGGTAACACATGAGTAAATAGAAGCAAAGCTGGGTTGCTAATTTGAAATACAAAAGGGTAAATGGTGAGGTAAAGTTAATACCTTTTAAGAGTTTGTTTACCCAACAGTCGACAAACCCTCCCATGATCTTTGGATGTGGATCTGTGTGGTTTGTTCTCTGTCATCATTCCTTCCTGCCTCTTTGGTTCCTCTTTCACTTCCTGCATCTCAGTCTGTTTTTGTCCATCTATTTCTCCATCTGCTCTGATCCATCTGTGTCTCTGTGTCCTCCTTACAAGATGCATCACTCTCCTGTCAAGCCTTTACAGTCAATTATCAGGCTCTTCAAACGAGCTAATCTTAATGTTTACCCTGCCATTGATTAGCCCATAGCAGGCAGGTGGCAATTCATTAAACCACCAATTGTATTGCTCCCCAGAGAGAAAGGCTTGAGGACAGCTGCAAAACACACAAAACGCACACAAATACAGGAAGAGCCGGACAGACAGGCGGACACACAGGCGGACACACAGGCGGACACACATGCTGGCAGCTGCGTTCATAGATCACAATTTAAAAATAGGAAGGCACAGACAAAGCAAACATACATTTCCTATAATATAATCATCTTGATCACATTATGTCGTTTTATTAGGATATTTTGTTACGCTTCCTTATTACTATTCTGACAAAATCACATTTATGCCTCGGAACAAATGTAATTAAATTTGACAGGCAGACACACACGCACACAAACATATGCAAACTAGCACAGGAACTTGTCGTCACAAACACAACAAAAGACACACACGCGCACACACACACACACACACACACACAAAACAGAAGGCAACATGCTAAACAGAAGGCCTGTTCTATTAAATCAAATGAGAATGAGATGATATTTTATTTATTCTGACCACACTCTGTGGCTCAGAAATATTTTATCAAGACAATCCACCTAACACCCAGTACACTTCCAGCATGAGTGTGTGTGTGTGTGTGTGTGTGTGTGTGTGTGTGTGTGTGTGTGTGTGTGTGTGTGTGTGTGTGTGTGGTGTGTGTGTGTGTGTGTGTGTGTGTGTGTGTGTGTGTGTGTGTGTGTGTGTGTGTGTGTGTGTGTGGTGTGTGTGTGTGTGTGTGTGTGTGTCTGCATGTGTGTGTGTATATTATTAAATGGGCTTTGTCTTGTTCTGCTCCTCAGGAAATGAACCTGACATCGCTCATCTATCAGTTCCACTATCCCTCTCCTCATCTTGTCTTTACCTCCTCGCCCTCGTCTCTCTTTCCGTCATCCCTGCTCTTCTTCCATTCATCGATTCTCTTTCTTTATTTCTCAATTCTTTCTTCTCCCTTGTCTATTCGATCTAAATTCTTTGCCTGATATGCCTCACTCAGCCTCTTTCACTTCCCCCATTCATCTTCATGCTCCAATAATCCCTCTTTTAAAATGTCTCTGCATGTGATCCGTCTTTTCTCATTTCC
>NW_022990856.1:678630-706130 GCF_902827175.1 Gymnodraco acuticeps | reverse complement strand
GTGAAGAGGCCAGATTGTTTGTATGAAAGAGAAAAAAACAACAGGATGTAAAAAGAAATGTGTGAACAAACAATAAGTCTGTTTCCACGGCTGTGTTTCTGTGTTTGTGCAACATTTTTTGTGAGTGTCTACTACAGCTTTCTCCATCATGTGTTTTATTTTGCACGTGCATACCTGGATATGTGTGTGTGTGTGTGTGTTTCTTAGTAGTCTTTTGACACTCTTTGAGCCCCTCAGCTGGTCCGGCAGTAAAAGCATGTCCTCCCCCCTGAGAGACAGAGCGGGAGTAAATCAAATCAAGTTTTATTTATATAGCACATTTATAAGCAATTTTTGGTCGAGCCAAAGTGCTGTACATATAATAAAAATAGCCTACAGTAGAGACACTTTACAGCAAATACAACAGCACAGATTGTTCAGAATATCAGTATGAGAAAAACGACACCCTCTATCCTTAGACCCTCACATCGTACGAGGAAAAACTTCCAGAGAAAACCCACAGTTTAAAGGGGAACATGGGAGAAACCTCAGGGAGAGCAACAGAGGAGGGATCCCTCTCCCAGGACGGACAGACGTGCAATAGATGCCGTGTGTAAATCGAAGAGATAATACATTTTACAGCATATAGACCGAATGTTAGGAAATGCATGTGTCTGTAATAAGAAGATGAATCCACGAGGATGTCAGCTACAATCCTGTGGAAGCCATCAGGGAAGCAGCATGACGAGACCCAAGGCAGGACCGCAGAGACAGGTTCAGCCACGACCCGAAGTCCACGACTTAATCCAGAACTCGGGATGGAGGATCCAAGACACAGGACTACAGCAAGAGGATCAGCCTCGACTCCGGTTCCCGGCGTAGATATAGACACAAAACAAGAAAAAAGATTTGGCTGGGTTAATCGGAACAAGAGAATACACAGACACAGACAGAGAGGGAAAAGGTCATTGGATACAAGTTATTCTTGATAAATTTACTCTTGGAGTAAAAGCCTTACCCTCTGCCTCACTGACTCATACACCCTTTCACGAGTAAAATTACATCAACACGGGTGAGATGATACAAGCGAGGAAGAAAGTTTCAAGAGTGAGGATAAAAGGAGTCGATGGAAGTAATAGTTACTGTAGACATAGAAGAGAGTGCTGGTGGCAAAGAGCTGTTGGTCAGCAGGACAGTGAGAGAGTAATAATCAAGAAAAACAGCATCAAAATAAAGACTACATTCAAAATTCAACAACGTGCAAAAGACACATTTCCATTTCCAGTGATTCTTGACTATAGATGACATTCTTGATTTATTTCAAACAAGTAATTCTTCATGCTATGGGAAACATGGCTTTTGGTTTTCAGTTTGCTATTGTTGCTGATTTTGAAAATTGGACAAACAGATATCATTATATCCAACTTGACTTCAAGCCGATCCCAGCTGCAGTTCCTCTTGAAGGAGCCAACTATATATAGCCCTTTTATACCAAGTGCTGTACAATTTGCATCTCATCCATCAATTCACACTCACACAGCGAGCTACTGGGATTGCACCGCCAACCCGTTGATAAGTGAATGACCAATGCTACCTGCTGGGGTACACTGGGGGAGAAATCATAAGTAAAAAAGCAATAGAAATCTAAATGGGGGGCCCGGTGTGCCAATGCTTCAGGGCTGCAGCGCACAAATCAGCTGCTCTACAGGGTAATGTTGAACATACACAAATGATATGCAAACACTTTTATACCAACAGAACCTGACGCGGCTAATTCACATCAAACAAAAGCAGATGGGCCTGATTCAAGTCAGTCCACCTGATCAAATACTGACTTTGGTAAAAACAGATTTAAAGAGGTTGTTTGTTTGCTTGGTTCATGAAATCTGTTTAAAATATAGAAAGGCTCACAGCATAAGGTTGCAACATATAAACCAACAATGTATTTGTCTCAGCAAGACTTCAACATATTATGTATGTGTCAGATTAACCACTGCATGAGAAACTACTGTATATTGCTTTTAATATTATGCACCAATTTCGCTTTCAAGGGTTCAGGTTTATTTTGAGTGTAGGGTCTTTAATCTGCAATCTGACTTTGTCTACACTCTGAAGAGACTGCTATTAGTCACGTGGTTAAGCACATTGAGTTTGTTTGACAGAGTAAATCTGTTTCTGCTTTGCTTGGAGCTGAAGTTGCTGCAGAGCTGTCAAGGGACTCTTATTGAAAATTGGATTCAGAAAATTCCTCAAATCACAGCATATTGGAAGTGAAAAACCGTATGATTGCTCTGGGCATAATGTGTACATCAAACATTGACCCTGTAAGAAAAAATGTCATTTAATCTCCAAAGAGGCCTCTGATTATGATGATGATAATACATGATGTCATAGTTTGCTTTCTACTTGAATGCCTGCTAGCAGAGATGCTACAGTTCAGTTAAAGCAAAGTATGTTATAAAGGGGACTCCAAAAAGTAAGTAAAGAGTACATAATACATTTATTTAACAAGCAATGAACAACAAATGTAGTGATTCAGCACTTTCAGACATTAGCTGTAGCTAGCTAGCACCATACACAGGCACACAGTAGCTTCTTAGATTGAAACGCTTCAAACTCGGGTCAACACCTTTGCCTCAGCTCATGCACCTACAGCAACTATGCGTCTATTTTCAGCCACTAGAGCCTTTTCAATGAATGTGAATGAAATTGCAATCTAAAATGATCTTTTTGTACTGTCTGAACCCACTTAACGTCCTGTGACTGGAGTCCATAGTTTGTATCAAGACATACACGTAATCCATGACATATCTTTGTGTATACTAAACGGGCAGTAAACTCCAATCAGTTTTCAACAAAGTGAAATCTGTAGCCAGGTTGTTTTCTCTTTTTCTCTCCTGAAGGCTTTTGGGATGCGTGGAGTTAAAACAAGGTAAAATATGTCCTTTCGCTGCTCTGTCACTCTGATCTTGGTCGGCTGTGGCCCTTCTCTCCTCAGGAGGCTAACTGCATTTTTTCTTTGTTGTCTCTCCCTCTCACTATGCACCTTCAAGTCTATTCAATTTAAAGGCTCTCTGTTGATGATGGCATTTATCCGCACTATCAAAGCACAATAAAAGACTCCCGGCCTCTCACCTAGTGCATTTCCTCTGCTTTTATCAACTCCTGTCCTTCTATCTGTCCTCTGCACATTTCCTCTCTCCTTTTCTCCTTTAACTTCTCTCTGTTCTCCAGTGTCTGTCTGTTGATTTCTCAAAGATGCTCAACAGAGAAAACCACTTTAGGAATACATTATTTTCGACCAATTGCATCTTAAAAGATAGTCCATAGTGGAGAAGGAAAGTGCGGGCAGGAGCCAGAGACTGAATGACACGAAACACATCTTTTAATAGCATACTCTATTTTCTCAATGTTTTTCCAAAATATTGGCTGTTTTTGACACTTCTTGGTCCTATCATAATCCATCCATTGAAGTTCCATTATGGGTTTCATAGGGCCAGTTGTTGATAAATGATAGTCATAATTTACCCATCATCATTGTGTTTAAAAAAGAATCTCCTTTATTATCTCCTTGTTATTTGTGTCCTGTTTTTCATTCTTACCCAGTTGCTGTTTGAACTACTGAATTTCCCCATGGGGATTAATAAAGGTCCATCTTATCTTATCTTATTTGGCAATAACTCAAATGCAGTGAAAGACAATTAAAGCTTGTTTGAGCAAGATACTCACCGGCCAATGTACAAATAATGAATCGTGCTCATAGCACCATGAATTGTGCATCACAGAAAGAAAGTATCAAGAAAAGGAATATCAAAAAGGAAATGAACTCTATTGAGCATTAGCTCATTACAGAATGTGAACCTGCACGAACAAAAGCATGGTTTCAGATCAGCCTATTTCATTCTGTTCTAGCCTCACCTTTCGGTCACCACAAAGTCCCTCAAATATATAACAAAACTACCAGTAGCAAAGTTACAAAGAAAAGCAGTAGCCTTTGATCCATGATTTTGGAGGTAGATATCACATTCAGATATGTGACAGGAGATCAAACAGTCTGTGTAACTTTGTAAGAAATGTATTCATTCATGCTGTCTCTGCAGGCTTAATGAAGACTACTGTATGATACCAAGGATGGTTTGATAGTATCAGGACATTCATTTCAACCTGCCAAACAGTATGCCGGTCTCTTGCAGGATTTAGAACATTTAAAGAGCTGTGATTATTCTGTGACAAACGGACATGTGGAAATATAAAGAATAACTGTTTATTCAAAGACATGACAAGATGAATTTTAAAAACTCTGTCCGATCAACCTGTTACAAATTACAATAACAAAGTGAAGAGAAGCCACTAAACATGGGACTTTTTAATCAGATTTCAGTCATACAATACACACAAATACTTCCTTACTTGCTTTCTTGATGCAATTAAATAGTTAATACTACACGGTATAAGTGAAGTGATGATACACATAATTCATGTTTCGGTTTATACCATTGTTTAGGATCCACAACTTAATGTTACTTCAGTACGGTGGAAAAAACAAATTCACTTTTTTTTCATTTATTTTGAACAAAGGTAGTGTCAATGGCAAAGACAGACACTCTTTCCACTGCGCTTATTAAAAAGGAATTACACTGCATGATCACTAAACAGACATTTTCCCAGTGAAGCTGAAACAGCGTCCTCGTCTCCTATAACTAGATTTGGTGGCTTTCAATAATAATAAGTGAAAATGGGAAGCTTTCCTTTGCTTGAAAATAAATTGGCCCGAAGTCAATAAATATAAGCAATGGGCTCAGCAATATAATTAGCTGTAACCTTTAAAAGATTGAGTCCTAAGCTGTCAGGCATAGGTGCATTTTTTGGATCAATATAGCTTTTAAAGCCTTCAAAGATGTCCATACTTGAAATAGCTTTGAAAATAAAAAGTGTCCCTGGGTGAGCCAGTACTAAACAGAGAAGACGGAAGTGGTATTTTGGCAATGAGACCCTGAAGCGGACGTGATAACACTGACACAGTTGTTATTAAAGCCTCATTAACGCGTCCAGCAATGTTTTTATGCTTCATATTAATTGAATCGTCCAAGCCTGAAGGAGCGCTGGAGTATAACGGAAATTTGATCTGCTATATTCTACAGAATTAGTCACATTTTCTAAAAGCACTTTTTTCAGTATTCAGAGTTTATGAGCAGATTTTCAGCTGAAAATCGTTTTGCTTCTCTGTATTTTCTTATCTTTCTTTTAAAAGCACAAGAACACAAGCTGAAAGCAACAGAGCAAAGTGAAGCAAAGTTAAACGTTACACTACAAGAAGTCAGACATATTCTCACTTTGTACTGCTTAATGAAATGTAATATGACTACCTGGTTTTGTTCATCCACTCGTTTTTTGGAGTACAAATCCACACCATTTCTTTTCACCACTGCACATATTATTAAAGCTTGTCAGGAGCCAGCCATCCCTCTGCTGTAGCCTTTGTGTGTGTGTGTTTAAGTGCAACTCATTAACATACCGTCTGTGAGGCAATGTTATCACTCTGTCTATGTTAGCAGGGGATCTTTGAATGTGTGTGTTGCAGCCTTAAAAACAGGGCCATCAGCACTGGAGTTAATGGATCAAGCTTTAGTCGAAGATGTGTTTCTCGCACCTGATTACATCTGATTAATAGCCTATAACCAGAGATTTGCCTTCCTGGAAAATATTAAATGTCTGAGCAGTAAACGTATTCCCCTGCTCAACATCAAGTCAACTAAGCATCAGAAATTAATTGGATTATCAATGTCACTGGAGCGCATATTACACTCTGCTTCTCTTCAATCACTATTCACCCTGTGACTGAAAACATGCATAAATGGATATTTTTATAATTCAGTTTGATCCTGAAGGCTGTGATACATACAAATACACATTATATATACAGAGAACTTAGATTAGTGAAAGGCTTTTTTGTGTTAACTACTGTATGTTCTTCTGCACGTCTGTGTGTGTGTGTGTGTGTGTGTGTGTGTGTGTGTGTGTGTGTGTGTGTGTGTGTGTGTGTGTGTGTGTGTGTGTGTGTGTGTGTGTGTGTGCGTGCGTGCGTGTGTGTGTGTGTGTGTGTGTGTGTGTGTGTGTGTGTGTGTGTGTGTTCTTCACCAGCCCTTGCTGTGGGGGTGTCTGTTATTATTAGCACCTCTGTCGCCATGGAAACTATTTCAGTTACACTAATTGGCTTCATAACTAGAAGAGTGGGTACGTGTTGAACTGGCTGAGATATGGAGGAAAATAAATGGAGGGAGAAATAAGAAGAAGAGTTAAAAGGACAGAGTAAAAGTTTATGGGCGTGGAGTTTACCGGAGAGAAAAGTGGAAATGCACAGAATATGATAATGTTTGTAAAACTAGGATGGAGGAAATGCTCCTTTTCTTCCCAGAATTTTAGAAAATAGCACAGATATTCCCACGAGGTCCTACACCTGCAGCCATCTGTTCCGTTGTAGGATGTGTGTGTGTGTGTGTGTGTGTGTGTGTGTGTGTGTGTGTGTGTGTGTGTGTGTGTGTGTGTGTGTGTGTGTGTGTGTGTGTGTGTGTGTGTGTGTGTGTGTGTGTGTGTGTGTGTGTGTGTGTGTGTGTGTGTGTGTGTGTGTGTGTGTGTGTGTGTGTGTGTGTGTGTGTGTGTGTGTGTGTGTGTGTGTGTGCGTGTGTGTATGTGTCTTAACTATCTGATGCCATGGAAGAGAGTGAAGAAAAGCTACTGTAGTGGTTCTCAACCACGAGTGATATAACGCCAACTGTTGCGGTTGCTAGATCACTCATTTAGAATGTCTGCAGAATCACTGCAGAAATCAGGGCGTGTTTTCTTCAATCACAAGGAGTAATTTCTCTCTTGTTTCAGAAACAGCTTCCACAGGGTTCAACATTGCCAAAGCAGCATCGTCCCTGTTAAGAAAAACCCTGCATTTTGTAATTACCCCTGCTCTGTTGTTGTAGTTTGTTAATTTACTGTGTCTGAGTAGTTCTCATTCATAACACTCCGTTCGATGTCTCACTATGGGATGCGCCTCATCGCGGAGCAAACAGAAGCATCAATCTCATTACGCCAATCCTGATTGGCTGGAGATCTTGACGTCAGCGTCAGGGAAATCACCCCCTATAAGTAGCTTGCGCCACAACGCATGCGCCATTCAAACACCTCTTCTCGCTTCAGAGCACATCTCTATAGTAGCCGGACAAGCTTAACGGACCACAGACTGAACCCAAATATAACCATTTCGGTCGACGGGCGCTCGCCGGCTACTCCTTCTGCTTCGCAAGAAGACGGTAATACTAACGCCAGTTAGTATTAAAATCGACCTCGCCGTTCTTTCCCCGGAAAGTAAGGTAAGGTTTTGATTTTTCTCAAGCTAAGCTACGCACCTGTTGCTAGCTAGCTTCCCCTTACTACCGACACCACGGTAGCGAAGACGCTTTTCTTTTTCTCTCTCACGGAGGAGAAAAGGATTAGAAGTATATTGACACACCAGTCAATATTCTTTGAGAACAAAGGACCCACACCGTCCCTTTTTCTCCGGATTAAGGACGGGTTGGTAACACTTTTTCTCTCAACGACGTACCTGTTACGAGCGGGTCCTCTCCACGCCACGAGGCGAACAAGATGGACGCCTCTCCCCCTCACACCAGAGGAGTCAGGAACTCGGAGGCTCGGTCATGCGGCTGCGGGTTGAAGATAGCAGGCACAGACTCACACCAGGTCTGCTCGTCCTGCCTCGGGCTGGAACACGCCCAGGAGGCTATCGACAACCCCGGCTCGTGCGGGCATTGTGCCCTTTTCACCCGAAAGAGCCTCCACCGATGGCTAGCACACCAAGCTAGCTTGTTGGAACAGGACTCCCTCATGTCCACTGATTCGCCGTTTGGCAATCAAGACACGGGGGCGCCCGCCGCAGAGACTGAGCCCCTCACTGTGTCGGTCTGGGGCTCACTAACAGCGGCAGCTGCGGAACCGGGATCCCACGCCGTTCAGGCCGGGACCCGTTGGCGGCAAGAGACGCGGGAACGGAGCCCCACGCCTCACCAGGCGGGAGCTCCCGGCGAGACCTCACCATGGTCTCGCCCGCAGAGGCTCGGCCTGCTCCGCATACCGCCGATGGAACTGCTGGTGGCAGCCCACCTCCCACCGAGGATGGGTCACCAAGCAGGAACCCCACGCTGCCAGCGAAGGTGGACCATTTCCAGTCGACCATGACTGAACGGTCCTACAGAGCCGCAGCATTGTCCGCCAGGGCTCTGAACGTTGTTCAGGATGTGCTTGACATGCCCATCGTTCCCGAGGGGATTTTCGGCTCCGCTCTTGCCTCCATGCAGAGGAGATGCGAGTCGAAAAAGAAGGAGGACGAGGCCCTCCACCTCTGCCTCCCTCGAAGGGCCCAGCCGCTGCCTTCGCAGCGGCAGCCCTTCGTCCAAGCTGCCCCGAACCCTGCTCGGTTCAAAATACCGAAAACGCAGAGGTCGCAGTCCGCCCCGAGTCCCCAGCCCAGGCAGGGGACGAGGGCGAGCTGGCCTAGAAAATCTCCGGTTCCGGCTGCAGCCCAGGCGCAGCCAACCCAGAATTTCGGCCAGCAGTCGAGGAAGAAGAAGCGAGCGGCGTGACAGCCCCTCCTTCTCCCCTCTGTGACAGAGCTGGAAGTCTACGGTTCCCCAGCTCTAAATGTGTTCCCGCCGCCTCGAGAGATGCCTCAACACCATCCTCAAGTCCGCGTAAACACATGTCACACACTTATTGATTTTTCTGTCATAAAACATTTTCCGCTGACGCATCCAGGCTTCGAGCCAAGGGCGCAGCTCGAAAATGAAAAGAAAAACAATAAAAACAATAAACAGTCCGTCAACTGTTCCCCTTCTGAGAGCAGCTACGGCCTCTCTCAAAGGGCGGACAATTGACGGGTCTGTGAAGGCACCACCGTCACGCGCATGCGCAGTGCCGGCTGGGGTCGTGAAGAAAAGCCCGCCCCGAGTCCCCAGCCCAGGCTGGAGACGAGGGCGAGCTGGCCTAGAAAATCTCCGGTTCCGGCTGCAGCTCAGGCGCAGCCAACCCAGAATTTCGGCCAGCAGTCGAGGAAGAAGAAGCGAGCGGCGTGACACACAAATCTCACAAATCATTTTCCGCTGACGCATCCAGGCTTCGAGCCAAGGGCGCAGCTCGGAAAAATGAAAAGAAAAACAATAAACAGCCCGTCAACTGTTCCCCTTCTGAGAGCAGCTACGGTATCTCTCAAAAGGCGGATTACAGGCGGGTCTGTGAAGGCACCACCGTCACGCGCATGCGCAGTGCCGGCTGGGGTTTTTAAAAGCACCACCGCCACGCGCATGCGCAGTGCCGGCTGAGGTTGTGAAGGCACCACCGTCATGCGCATGCGCAGTGTCGGTGGGGATTGTCGAAAGGGGGCACCACTGTGTTCAGACACTAGAGGGCCCCATAACACAACAAATAGAGACTCAGAGGGGAAGAGATGTGACATCTCCACTGGCTCTAAGGAGCATGCAGTGGAAGATGCTCACATCATCTGCCTGGGTTTTCAAGACAGTAACACGGGGCTACAGACTCCAATTCGCTGTCACCCCCCCTCGCTTCTCGGGCATTCTGCATTCGCAGGCCCGAGGAGAGTCAGCCCATATTCTGGAGAAAGAGATTCTCTCTCTCCTAGAAAAGAGGGCTATATCTATTGTACCCGCCGATCAGAGTCAGGGCAGCTTCTATTCCAAGTACTTCCTCGTTCCCAAACGGGGAGGGAACGGAATTCGGCCAATACTTGATTTGAGGGCTCTGAACAAATATCTAAGAAGATATAAGTTCAGAATGCTCACTCACACATCTCTGCTGCGGCTCGTGCGACAAGACGACTGGTTCACATCAGTCGACCTGAAAGATGCGTATTTTCACATCCCAGTATATTACCCACACAGGAAATATCTGAGATTCGCATTTCAGGGGATCTGTTATGAATACAGAGTACTCCCCTTCGGTCTGTCTCTCAGTCCAAGGGTGTTTGTACGATGTACGGAAGCCGCGATAGCCCCGTTAAGACAACAGGGTATTCGCCTGGCGACCTACCTGGACGACTGGCTGCTTCTCGCACAGTCGGAGCAGGAGGCTGTTACGCAGACAAATGTCCTCGTAAAGCACCTGCTCAACCTGGGTTTCATAATAAACACAGAGAAGAGCATGTTGTGCCCAACACAGACTATACTCTTCCTGGGTTTACACCTGAACTCGGTGCCCTTTTCAGCTCGCTTGTCAGCGGATAGAGTGAAAGCTTTCAGAGCTTGTCTCGCTCTTTTCCAGCTGCGCAAACATGTTCTCTTCAGATCATGCCTGCGATTGCTGGGGCTCATGGCGTCAGCCATCCTGGTCGTACGACTGGGACGCTTACACATGAGGGAGTTTCAGCGCCATGGCGCGCGGAGAGTGATGGTTACTGTGAAATGCGTAATGGCACTGCGCCACTGGCTGCACCCGACTTTTCTAGTACGAGGTGTGCCTATGGGTGCTGTCCTTTCACAGAAAGTGGTCACCACGGACGCGTGTCTGACAGGTTGGGGAGGTATTTATGAAGGTCGCCCGGTGAGGGGTCTCTGGAGCAGAGACCTCCAGCGGGCACACATAAATTACCTGGAGCTTTTAGCGGTGTTTCTCACCCTAAAACGCTTTCTGCCTTTCCTCAGGGGACATCACGTCCTCGTGAGGACAGACAATACGACCACAATATCGTATATTAACCGCCAAGGGGGTTTGCGTTCTCTCCAGTTACACACACTGGCGCGCAAACTTATCCTATGGAGCGGTAGGCGTCTCCTCTCTCTGAGAGCGACGCACGTACCGGGAGTGAGGAACCTCGGGGCAGATCTACTGTCCAGAGGTATACCACTTTATGCAGACTGGACTCTACATCCAAGGATTGTGAGCCAGCTGTGGGTGCGTTACGGCAGAGCCGCGGTGGATCTGTTCGCATCGAAAGACAACGCTCAGTGTCAGCTGTTCTTTTCGATGCGCGATCTAAATGCACCGTTAGGCGTGGATGCACTCGCGCACAATTGGCCCCCGGGCCTTCTGTACGCGTTCCCACCCCTGGCTCTGATACCCCCAACTCTGGCCAGAGTGAGAGAGCAACGCCACACACTTATCCTGATAGCTCCGCACTGGCCAGCTATGTACTGGCTAGCGGAGATATATCAGCTGCTGTGCGGGCAGCCATGGCAGCTCCCACTACGCAGGGACATACTGTCCCAAGCGGGGGGGGGCGATCTTTCACCCACACCCAGAGCGCTTGGCTCTATGGGCCTGGCCCGTGAGTGGTACAATCTAAATACAGTGTGACATGACGCTGACCCTGGCAGCTGCCAAGCGAGCCAGTGGCACTAATGCACTATCTGTACAGTTTTCATGCACTCAGTTTGCCCCAGGGCAAACAGAGTGTGGTTGAAGCCTGACCCTACCTTTATCTTAAGGCGGTTGGTTCAGGTACCACATTTGACATTGAGGCATCCTCCCCGCCACTGTATTCCTCCGGGGAACAGCGGCCGGATTTGCCGTGTCCAGCCCGTGCTTCACGCACGTACAGGGACAGATCAAGGGTGCTTTGTCATAATGACCAACCCCTTGTGTCCTGGGCTAACCCTTATAAGGGCAAGCCTGTTACTAAGCAACGGCTCTCCCACTGGTCTGTGGAAGCAATTGCTTTGGGGCTCATACGAGTCAGAGTTCGCAGGCACCCTCGGGTCCGCGAGCTCTTTCGACTCAGAGTCTGGCTGCATTCTGGACTCTGTCCAGGATGTCTCCCATCCAAGACATTGGTGCAGCGGCGAGCTGGTCCTCGCCGCTCACTTTTGTCCGCCTCTTAACAGGCTGGACGTTCTGCTCCCAGTGTGACTCAAGCAGTGCTGGGCACCTGATTGAGTCAGAGCTCTACCTGTTAAGTTCTGGTTGGTTTGGTGATTTTCGAGATAAGCTCGTCTGGCAATACGGGAGCTACAATTTCCCATAGTGAGACATCGAACGGAGTGTTATGAATGAGAACTATAGGTTACTTACGTAACCCCAGTTCTCAGAGTAACATGAAGTGAGATGTCTCACCAGACGGCCCTCCTTGCTATGGTGAAGCGAGAAGAGGTGCTTATTTTGAATGGCGCATGCGTTGTGGCGCAAGCTACTTATAGGGGGTGATTTCCCTGACGCTGACGTCAAGATCACCAGCCAATCAGGATTGGCGTAATGAGATTGATGCTTCTGTTTGCTCCGCGATGAGGCGCATCCCATAGTGAGACATCTCACTTCATGTTACTCTGAGAACTGGGGTTACGTAAGTAACCTATAGTTTTCTTTAGCAACCTCTCTCTGGACCGTAGACTGTTTCTTTGATTAAATGAAAGAGGCTGCAGGGGGATGTCAGTAAATATAAGATGTTGACAAAACTTTACACCAATCACAGCGGCGCTTTCTGACACAAAAATACCACCTGACGCCAGTGTCTTCTAAGAAATCACTTGTCACTTTGCAGATGTAGTCCCATCGTGTTTCAAGGCGGCTCAGGATGTCAGGCTGGAGGGGGGAACTACAGTCATTTCAAGCTGGGAGTTGACAAAAACAACAAACCCGAAGTAATTAAATGTGACATGGGTTGCAAAATGCATAGACAGAAGTAAATGTGCTGTAGTCTAACTCAAAATGACACTGGCGTTCTCTTCAATCACTGGCGGGCTGTGAGCTTGGCACCGACACTCCGGCAGGCTGGTCCATGCATATTGGAGGGACCCAGATGGCCTCAGCGCTGAATATGGATGAGGGATCTGACACCACAACTGAGACAGACAGTGTGGAAGACAGAAAGAGGGAAAGAGGAGAGGAGGGAGACAAGAGGGCAGATCAATAAAGTGGAACCTCAGGTGGCAATTATAAATCAGTAAATACACGTGTAATAACAGAATTTTCTCATATCCATTTATTCCCCTTCCCTAAGTCCTCAATCCCTAGTCTGTCCCTCAGGCTATAGCTTTAGTGATTATGATGCACATATGATATGTTTGTGTGCTATTGTGCAGTATATCGTGGTTGTGTGCATCTATGAGTGGGCTGAAGGCCAAATGTGAGCGAGCGTGAGCCGAGCGCTACAGCATCTGTCGAGCTGAGGGTGTGAAGGTATTCCCTAGCATAGGCCGAAAAATTGTTAGAGAAAGACACACTAACACCGTTTACATGAGTGAACAAATACACACACATGCAGAGAGCACGGATCATGCAAACATATATTCACATTTGAAACTCGGCCGAAGCATAAATAAAACACTGTTTCTGCCTGGATCAGGTGTGTGTGTGTGTGTGTGTGTGTGTGTGTGTGTGTGTGTGTGTGTGTGTGTGTGTGTGTGTGTGTGTGTGTGTGTGTGTGTGTGTGTGTGTGTGTGTGTGTGTGTGTGTGTGTGTGTGTGTGTGTGTGTGTGTGTGTGTGTGTGTGTGTGTGTGTGTGTGTGTGTGTGTGTGTGTGTGTGTGTGTGTGTGTGTGTTACAAATCTTTTATCGTAGAATCTTTAAGAAGATAGAGAAATATTGCGATATTTGAAGTGAGACAGTGAAATGGAATGTATTTAGACCTTCTAATTGAACACATTTGTTGACTTGAGGTAAAAAAAAACATGATCCTTGGTTCTGATTTGTTTGTATACCTATCCATAACATGTTGCAGATAAAGGGAAGCAGAAAGGTGATAAAACAAATTTACTGAAAATAAAACAAGTTGTTCTTTAGAAATGTGGCTGTCCTAGTAGCTCACCTTGTATCTAACCTTTTGTCGTTGAAGCGTAGCTGGAAGCAATATACTTTTCTGAAGTTGTTCGGTAACGCTGGAGCCTTTGCCTTGTTTTCTAACAAATGTCCGTCACTCTCCAGAGACAAAAACTTTAACAAATGGGACCAGATTGGTTGACCATTAACGTAACACGATGACCAAATTGAACTTTCTGACATGATTACCTGCGATGACAGGCCAGTTGTTTACACACCTGACAGACAAACCAAGCATGTATGGAAAGGAAGAATGGAAATTCTATAAACCTTTAGATACTTATAACTATTATATATAGAGTTTGTAGGGAGATGATCCTTTAACAGTTTCCTATGTGGTTACAAATGCATAAATAGCATATAAATGCCATTATTCTGTAGGAATAGAACATTTTGCACATGTTGTTCCATTAAGTGCAGAGCAGATCGACAAGCACTTAATATTTTACAACGCATACAAGATTGATTTAGTTGCTTCCAGGCATCCACTGGTTTTAGTTCAGGATGAAAATCAACTTGCCTCAGAAAGGTAATCCATCAGGGTGAGCATTTAATAAGCTTTATTTTGTGTCACTTACTTTTCCCATATTAACAGGAAGAAGATGGAAAAGTGAGTTTTTAACCCTAACCCTTTCTCTTTGTTGCTCACGCCCACTTTAACATACAATATTAAATTCTGTTTTCATATTATAAGTAAGCCGATTTTACAGTTGTGTTTGCTTATATATCGTCTTTCTGATTGGATTCAGTAACAACATTTCCGTATATCACACCAACACTTTTCTAATGAATTCCTAGATCCATTTCAGTCTCATAGATCACACTGTAATGCAGTGTAAATACACATACATATTCAACAACATATATAACATGAAATTCTACATTCTGCTTTCGGTCATTTCCCCATCAATGCTTGCCGTCTTTACTAAATATACACAGCAATTGATCACATTGAATAATCAAACAACCGCAAAATAAATTAACACAACCTGTCATTCCTAGGCATTCATCAATTGTTAATAGAACAAATAAAAAATGTGTTCGTTCATAGGACAAATAAAAACATCAAATTAATTACATTTAAAAAATCTTAACACCTGGACCTGGGGATGTCATTTATGTTTTTGATATATGTAAAGAAATGTTCACAAGAGTAGAAAAGTAGAGGTACTTGCTATACAACAAACCCGCAATTAACAACAAAGATTCATAGTCCGGTCACACATTTTAAAATAAGACATCCTCCTCAGACTGCACTTGATTGACAGTTTAAAACACCCTTTTAGATTGGTACAAAGTTTGTCAGCTTTGAAAAGAGACCAAGGTAAAGAAATATATTTCAAACTTTGCACATAACCTTCAAGTCTACCGTTGAGTGTTTTACTCAAAAGACATTTCTTATGTGTGTCACTTACACAAACTCTAAATATTTTCATAATGGTTTATATTCTTTGCACGTTAACGGCGGTTAAATAACCCCATTACTGTCTGCAACGTATAAAATCCATCAAAGACGTTATGGTATGCTTGGTAGCAATGTAAAGCGTAGGTGATTTT
Organism: Gymnodraco acuticeps; assembly: GCF_902827175.1. Taxonomy (NCBI): domain Eukaryota; kingdom Metazoa; phylum Chordata; class Actinopteri; order Perciformes; family Bathydraconidae; genus Gymnodraco; species Gymnodraco acuticeps. The sequence goes on along the minus strand of NW_022990856.1, from coordinate 690,782 downwards.
TAGGTAATGGACCACAGCTTACAAAACATGTCCAGGTTTGCTCTTCCCCTGTCCTCCATCTCTCTCCTTTTTCCTTTTCCCGTGCAAACCCACGAAAACTGGCCCTCCTCGGGGAGCGGCTTGTAATGTCTGCCGGTGGATTGAAACAGGCGAAGTTTCACCTCCAGCTCGGCTCCCCGGTGACTGCTCGCATCGGAGCTCCTGGGCCTCAATTACTTTTTCCTGTATCTCCCATCTCCACCGTCAGGGAGATGAAGCACTTTGAAATATTTCTCTGGCTGAGTTCATGGAGGATAACTCAAGTCCCTTTTGGTTCCTTTCACTCCTAACCTGACAGATAAGACATGTTGCGTTGTTTGTGTGTGTGGATGAGGGTGGAGCTCCTGGCAAAAGCAACAACTAATGGCTGAGTAAACTAATTTGATGATCTCAGTATTAGTCTCTCTCTGTTTGTGCACTCTCTGTTCGATCTAGCAAAAACAATCTCAAGACTTTTGTTCCATCTGTCACCGCTGTCACTGAAATGATTTTTGCCTCCTTTACCTTGCCAGTTTTGTTTGCTCTGTTAGTTTGAGATTTATTTTGCATATTGCTTTTTCATGATGAAGCGGTTACATTTCAACAGTTTGTTTCTCAGGCCTGAGACGTTCTCTGTAACTTTTGACACTTGTATGAGCAATTACATCAGTACTTTCAGTCATTTAAATGAGCACCATCTTTGACAAACCATAACTTTGAGCAACTTTTCTCTCACTGATTGTGCTGTTATGTTAAATGTTTGTTGGTTCTGTTTCATGTATTGGTGTCTGGATATTTGTCTGTTGATGTTGGACATGGAGCTTTTCAGACAAAGTCAAATTTCAGACTTGATCTGACAAATAAAGTAATATCGTATCGTAACTACGATTAACTTTACTAATTGATTTGCTATACAATATGTTCTTCTAAAACCATACTATACTTGCACTGAACCAATTAGAAAGTGGTAGTAGTTTTGTTTTATAAACAGGGCTATTTATGTAAAAAGACACCAAAATCAGAATGTTATAATACTGAGATACATTCCCACAAATGATTTTCCGGTGTGCAGCTCATGAATTAAAGCATACATGTACAGCACACCATTCTGAATTAGTAATGACGTTATGTACACAACAAGGTACTTTATATTCACACACACACACACACACACACACACATTCAAACATTCAAGTACCTGGAAGTGGATTTCCCTGCAGGAATAAATGCTCACCTCAGAGGTAATGGCAGTAATTACAGAGTATCAAAGCACGCCGGAGACAATGAGACTGATGTAGAGACGGGGAAGGACAGAACAAGGAGGGGGTGAGGAAAGAGAAATGAATGAGAGGAAATGTAGAGCAGAGGAATGATGCATGGAGGGGGGAGGGATGCAGATTAAAGGTGCATAGATGGGGAAGTGAAAAGAAAGGGCAGAATAATGTAAATTGAACTCTCCCTGCATTTTCCGCCCTGTCAGCAGATACATGGAGAAGAGACAAATGTGCAGGGAGAAGATGTGGCTTGTCAGTGTCCTATATGTGTTAAAAGAAGCAAGAGATGTAAGATTGTAAAACATTTTCTTTTTTTACCTACCTGGAAACATTTTACTGCTCTCCTCGGTCAGTCGTATTTCCCACAGCACCAAAAACAGCCCATCTGCTCATCAGTCATTAAACCCCTTCTGCCGAAAGCAATCTTCATGAAACAATAATGGCTGAATAAAGAACCTAATTATTAAAAACGGCAACTATCAAAGTTATGATCAGTTTGTTAATCAGTACAGACTTTATTTCTTGTGATCGTGGACCTACGTGTTGCTTTTAACACTGTTGACTATAAAGTACAATAACATTTTACCAGTAAAGGTTATAGTGCTTGCATATCGGACACACTTCTAAACTTGTTTTTCTTTTTTAAATACACATAAAGGATAAGCAGACATTGCCTTCAACAGAGTAGCTGTTATGTGTGGAGCGGCCCAAATATGTGTAGGATTATTCATACCTGCACAAATGCCTTCCTTGTGATGGCCCCTTACATTCTCTAACTCAGTGTATTGATGATATTAATGTATAGATGTCAGATAACTCAACAAAGTCAAAACGCTGATCTTTGGTGCAAAGGGGGAAAAGAGAGAAAACTGCACATCATTTCAGATTTGAGTCTCTGCAGAGAATGAAATCCTGCTCTTATCATAGACAGCGATCTAAATTACAAAGGCCATTTTAATTATTTCACATATCTGCTTTCTACCATGTTTCAACACATTACGAAACTAAGAGGTTAACAAGTAGACTAAACTACTGTAATGCTTTATACACTGGCATATCACAACTGTTTTTACATTGCAGCACTGAGCTCCCATTAAAACTAGAATTCATTTTACATTTCTGCTACTTGTCGAGCAGAAGCTAAAAAAAATGGCTTTGCTTCTCAGCATATAAAAAACGCTAATGAACAATGTACCAGCAGGACCCCTCAGGTCCACAGAGGTCTTCTAAGCATCCATCCTGCTCCCTCTAAAGCAGAGAGGCTGCCTTCTGTATTTATACCCCAAGTTCATGTAACACACTGCCACCTAAGAGGAGCCCCAATACATTGCTCTTCCAAACTGTCTGTAGATACCGTCTCATGTGCATGTGGGGGAGTGTCTGTTTGTGAACTCGTTTGTGTGTCTTGTATAATTTTGCACTTGTATATTCTGCATTTGTTTTTATTTTATAGGTTTTTTATGTAGAGCATGTTGTGATGTAGGAAGTGTGCTATATCTTGATTTGAATAAAGAGAATCAAAAGTAGATGGTATGTGTGGCGAAGATAAGAGAGAAATGTCATCTGGAAACTCCTTGGAAAGAAAACTAGGATGAGAAACATTGCTGATCTTTTCCTTTCAGAATTTGGATACGTGATAGAATATGTATTTATGTTTTAGTATATATGACAGCAGCATCCAAAGCTGTGGCGCTTGTTCCTCAGTTGAAGTGGTGATATGGGAGGTGAGTAGAAAGAGACATACTGTTACACGACTGAGAGTTAGAGGCTTGTTTTGTACTTTCTGGCAAAAGAGTGCAGGCGTGCGATCAAGGCACCCGTCTATATGATTGTTTTCATGAAAATCACGTACCTGCTAACTGAAAGCGGTGCAAAAACAGCTTTAGGATTTACTCAATAAGAAAAACAAGACCTAACAAAAACATTGGGTTTGGCAGGTTCATTCCACTTTATTCAATACATGTTTTCAGTTCCACACACTCTATCACTTTTGCCTCTGCCTGAAGCATGGCCTGGGGTTTGATTTACTTCAAATAAAACAGAGACAAAAATAATGAGTGACATGGAATGCACCTTAGCCCAACGATTCTTCTTAACTCACGTATGCATTAGCTCAGGGCTTATTTAAGAAATCAAATTAACACCCTCAGAGGACACAATTATACTCACGCATGTCATCCCTCTTCTTCTTTCTCTCCCTTCCCTTTCAAAGCTCCGCCTTGCTCTCTGTCTCTTTCAAAGCTTTCATTATTTATGATTTAATCACGGGGAGTGCTAACAGGCGCCGCAGCTGACGCCTGTCACACATGCACATACACACACTAATACATGCACAAGTGAGAACATGACTAATGACACTGTTTCAGTTTGTTTTAAATGATTCCGATGCCTTCGTAATGCAAACTCTAAAAGCAAATAATATGGCTGAAAAGCAACAAAAAAAGAGCCATCCCACCTCAGCACATGTGTTGAACGCATTGAATTGCTTTTCTTGCTATATTGCAATTTCCAATATTATATTTAAAACCTTATTAATGCAGTTTCCCAGCGTTCAGATGATATATACCACTGCTAATGGCCACTTAATGGTTGACTTTCCTCTCCTCCTGATCCTCTCCTGTACCCCTGTTTAATAATAAAAGGACAGAATGGTGAGTGGTTAAATTCAGGGACAATGCTTTTGTAATAGATCCCCTCTAATCAGAATAAAATGTCCCACATACCTGGACAATAAAGAGTCATTTGTGAGGAATTCAAACTGCCCCCTTCTAATATCTTAACCTTCCTATTATCTGTCTAATGTGTGCACCCAAGAGACGGACTCTCTCAGGCTGCAAAGAAAGTGGGAAGTTAGGAAGACTGAATAATTTATTACAAAATGTACGCATCTGAAGTTGAAGTGAAAGTAGAAATTGAATTTGTCTTTCAGGCAATCAGAGTGTGGGGGTGAAATGCACACCCGTTTAAATGTTGGACACACTTTCAGTGCACATCAGGCTTTTTCTCTATATTTTACTCATAATAGACCAAACTTGAAAGGCACTTAGAGAGCACACCTACGCCAAGGCCAATAGTGCATTCACATGCTCCTTGAATTGTCCCATTTACAGAGTTCTGGAGTTTGACTTTGGTGCTACAGAAAATACATTTTCCCAGTCTGAAACACATTTCTGTGATTATTCTGTCACCACATGAACGCAGGACAAAAGCCCTACCTTGAAATGTTGACAAAAATGATCATATTCTATCTTTTCAGTGATTTGGATCCACTCTAAATTGTAATATGTATTAGTCCTTGTCCCATGTTACTCCCTTACACCATCAAAATCAGACCAATAATGTTTCCATAATCCTGCCTGAAGAGACAAACCATGCCAAAGTCATAACCTCATTGGCGTAGGTAAATGTAAAACATCAACTCCTACAAGCAATGTTTAGGAAATGGTTAATTCCTGACGTTTTCACTTGGTATTCAGCAAAGGAAGGAGGAGAGCAGGAGGATGGGGGAGCAAGGGGAGAGGAGGAGAGGTTATGTCGTCCCCTCAGAGATTAACTGTTAGAGTTAAAGACATGGAGAGAAGAAGGTCGGTGTTACGCTCAAAGGACAGATAGGGAGAGTCTAAAGACAAAAGAGGAGGTGATGATGTACTGATATTGTTTGGATATCATGTTGTTGTCACATGTCCATATCTCTCTGTGTCTGACGTCAATGTTATTTGATTAGGAGGATAGAAATCAATTGCAGTGACGTCGCTGAAGCTGCCCATTAAAAGCTGGTTAGAGGATGCAGTCGGAAGGCATTTTAAAGACTGATGTTGCACTAAAACAATACACATGTCAGTAAAGTCAGCTACTCGTGTAAAATTGCATTCAAGCCTCAACAAAGACATGATAGCATGTCCTTTCACAGAGTTAATTAGGATTCTGCAGGTAGACAAGGGTCATACACAAACACTAAACGTTTCAAATTCAATTTAACAACTTGGAAGTCTGAATGACAAACAGGAAACTGACCTTTCCTAATAAGGCACCACTAATACTGCCTGCTCCCGGAAATACACACGCAAGAATACACACACACACAAGCACACACACTCGCTGATTGAAAGGCAATGAATAGAGATGTTGAGAGAAAGTCAAAAATGATTTCTGACAACCATCAACCCTCTTTGTCTGACATGAGACATTTATACATCTACTCGGAGCTTTGTGTGTGAAACATGCATGTGCGTGTGTGTGTGTGTGTGTGTGTGTGTGTGTGTGTGTGTGTGTGTGTGTGTGTGTGTGTGTGTGTGTGTGTGTGTGTGTGTGTGTGTGAAAACGAGTATATTTAGACATGTCGCCATGCCTCCACAGGCAATCCTCTTCTGCGTTACCATGGAAATGACAGAACCAAATTGTCAGTTTGCGCTAGAAAATAAGGGGTAAGTGATGCAGAGACGTGTGTGTGTGTGTGTGTGTGTGTGCGCATGTGTGCGTCTGACTCTAGTAGGCTGATGTGTGTTTGTTTTAGTTATTGAGGCTGATAAAAACAATATAAGTGGCATGGTGCCCTCGCCCTCAGCCACTAAATGTCTCAGAGCGTGTTTGACCAGGAAATTAAATCTTTTATGCTCCTCAGAGGACGCTGAGCCATTTGATCTCCCCTTCTGTCTCTGCTGCCGTTATTGACCCTCCTCAACCTGCCGATCTTTTTCCCCTTTCCGTCTTCTTTGTTAATCTTTTCTTCGTTTGCACTTTCCAGTGTTCTGTTATCTTTGTGTGTCACACTGTGCCTTCCAGTGCATCTGTCCACCCCTCACTGGGATCTGCTGGGGAGAGCAGCTGCTTTGGGAGGAAGTTAAAACTGTAGATAATGAGATTTTGGCTGAGGTTCATTTAACTACTTTTGGGGGGGCGCTTACTTCCAAAAGTAAACTTAAATGTTGAAGCTAGGAAGTTTAGGTCCTCTTAATATTACTGTGGATCTGTCAATTTGAAGAACTTAAACTATAAACTGAATGTATAGATGTTGAAGCTGTTTTCATCATTGCACATTCCTAATTGGACAGACGGCTTCAGACTTCATCACAATATATAATAACTTCCCAGACACAAACAATCTTAAAATAAAACGAATGAATAGAGTAAGTTGCATAGCTGAGGGCAGGGTAAACCTCTGTGTGACTAGAAAGCTGCTCGGCAAAATGTGGACATCGGTTTTGAGCGTAATTACAATGCAATTATTTTGTCAGATTCTTAACAGCCTCTAACCTCGGGGTACATTGTTCACTGTTCCGTAATGATACATGCTGACACTGATCAAAGTGAAAGTAAAACTGCAGCCCACAGTAAATTGTGGGGATGAGATCAGCACAATTCCCTTTAAACAAAGGGCATGTAGGCGTGAAAATACTTCAGCAGTGGACACAAACTCCACCCCACAACAAGGAGAGAACCAGGGGGTTGAACCGAGCAAAGCAAATCTGCTACAACAAGGAGGAAAACACAGACCTCTCTCTCCCTTTATATCTCTCTCTCTATGTTTTCTGAGTCCTTGAATGTTGACACATGCTTTTACCTGAGGACACTGAATAGAGATTCTGAAAAGGATAATGTAAGAGCGAGGGAGAGGAAGGTCAGGACAGAATGAGATGTGTACTTTGCTTGAGGGAGGACTTTGGAAGTGTGAAAGTATTCTCTTTGTGTGGATATAAAGGGTGTGTGTGTGTGTGTGTGTGTGTGTGTGTGTGTGTGTGTGTGTGTGTGTGTGTGTGTGTGTGTGTGTGTGTGTGTGTGTGTGTGTGTGTGTGTGTGTGTGTGTGTTACTATTTGTTTTATAAATACATGCAAACAGCAATACTTCAACCTTGAGAATGCACATTTTTGACTCCCAGCACCACTGTTGTTTGTAAGTTTCTAAGTTTCCAAGTCCCTAATCGTTTTATAAAACTTAAACTCTAGCAAGAATCTGAATCTCACGCAAGAAAGAGAGCGGTAGAGATGTGTTATTGAGAAAGTAATGTAGAGGGAAAAGCTTTTACTAGTCCAGGGATAATGTGGTCACATCATTTAAAAGATCGTTTGAAAATACGACTCTGATGTGGGCACTGTTGTGCTGCAGAGATGCCCTTTCCTTCAGGCGTGAAAAAGTAAAGGCGAAATATTTGTTGGCACTGATCCTCAAGAAAGAAATCCAACCATGGTAATTTAAATATATTCTTCACTGAAAATGAGAATAATTATGCAGAATTATAATTTCCTCGCATACCATGAATCATATTGCAAGCACAATGTCAAATGAATCGCAATTAGATATTTTTCCAAATCGTTAAGCTCTAGTCCATGCTTGTGCACTTCTTTTGTATTTATTCCAAAGATACAGTGTGCGAACAGAACAATTATCCTTTCCATTTCATCCTCTCATCTTGTTTCATTTCACTTCATCTGTGTGTTTTTCCCTGTCTATCAGTATGATGAGTAGTGAGTGGGCGCACAAGAGCGCGAGAGAGGGCTGAAGTAGGGGAGGAGCAGGGAAAATAGCCCTGTTGATTCTACACAAAGTTTGGATAGAGTACCTCTATACACACACACATACTGACACACACACGATAGAGATGTATTTCATTATCAGACGTGGAGATGAGGCAAGAATGTGACAGCCAAAAAAGATTTGCTTGTTACAGTTGGTAACAGAGAATGTTCTGCTTTTGCTTAATCCAATAATTCACATTTGTATGAATAACGCTTCACTCCTAATGCATTAAGCAGAAGGAACCTGTTGAAATGATATGCTGTACTCGCTTAGTTTTTCTTAGAAATGGAGATAGAGCTTCTGTGAAAAGGAACTCCTGTGTGGTTATAAATGGAGTTATTTAGTTAAACTGATGCGAGTGACATCTTTTAAGCCCCTGGAAACGTTGTGCCAAATATTAACTAAGTCTTTGGAACATCTAATAGTCAACACATTTACCATTTTCCACTGAAATAAATGCATTATGCAGGGTTGATTTATTTAAAAAAGGTAGAACCTGCTAAAGTAGGTGATAGACTTCTTTCAGGAGACAAATATGCCTCGTCTGATCCGGCAATGCAATAATAATAATTATATACTGAAATGTTACGATGACCTTTTTCTGTTACTCATCCAGTCCCACTTTCATACTCTAATTCAGAGTTGGTGATTCTTGGAAAGACAGAGAAGATCTGGATTAGTTTTTCTTTGCATTTGTCCATTTTGATAAAGAGTGTTTTATGAAAATCACAGAAGTCAAATGACTCATGTCTGACTAAAGTCTGGTGGCTTCGATAAAAGCATATTAATGTATGTTAATGTTGTATAATAATTGTTAAGAATCCTGATGATTTTATCTATTTTATATTAATGTAAAAGGTGTCACATAGCATCACACAATCAAAGGGGCAGATAATTAGTATGTCTTCCCAGGTGTTACATATCAATGGTGATTGAGCAAAGAAAATATCGCTAACAACCACAGAGTCATCTGTCAACAAAATCCAGATGTTGAAGGCTTTTTGTCTAGTGGGAGTTTTTCCAACACTGAAGAATATTTACTTGTAAATTGGATCAATTTTGACATTTTTTCTAAATCTCAAATAGGTGTTGGCCTTATAGAATCGCTAAGGACATCATGATGTACACTCATATCACAGTTCAAATGTCCATGTTGGCTACTGTGACTGAAGATAATATAAATCTCACCTTTTACTAAAATGAAAAACCAAAGTCACAGTATTTTTTACAGTATTATTTTGTTTCTTGTCTCTCTGTTTACCATCTTTCCACATCCAGCTGTTAAAAGTTCCTGTTGTGTGTCAGATACCATTAATATTTTAACCTAGCTGTTTTGCTGTACCTTGTAGTTGGGTATTTCAGAGCAACTCAATCCTCTGTTATGCAGTGAGCACTCACCGGAGGAACGTCAGCTGAACGGTGTGTTTACACCAAACTAAAATGTCTGTACAATTCTCAATTTTGTTCCCCTCCGCAAAAGAGTGATACCAGTAGAGTGCAACAAGAGAATGGGCTGAGTTGTGATGAAAATTAGCACATGTTACAGTTAGTCATCTCTCAGTAACCGTAGAAACGGCCAATAGGGATGTAAAATGTTCCGTCACCTTGGGAACAGAAAAGATTGGAGGGAGCCAGATAGAAGAAATGTCTGGACCGGAAAGTGGAATGATTTATGCCATTATGACAGGTTATACTTAGCATAATAAGGGGCAAGGTGTGTGTGTGTGCGTGCGTGCGTGCGTGTGCGTGTCAAACAAAAGGAAATCAAGGAGGGAGGAATCAATCAGTATAGGCTCTTTTCTTTCTTTCAGGGCTGCGTTCTGATGGATACAGTTATTATGTAAATGATTGTTCCTGCGTTTGCGCTGCTGATCCTAATGTTATCTTCCGTGGTGTTGCCACCTTCGCACAGAGATCTAAAAGCGAGTAGGGGTTATGTGGGTGTGAGAGATTAGTAGCAGCTCCTCTATGAGTGGAGTGAACTAGCCTGACCTCTGAGTCACACGAACCCCCGTATCCGAGCAGTGAGCGCTGTACTGAGCTGCGTTTTCACTCTCGGCCGTGGAGATTTGCTTCACAAATTGAGCCTCAGAATCTGAAAAACATTGTCATCCTTTCGTTTCACTAATCCCTTAAATTCTGTCTGAAATTCACCCCAAATATATTTTAGAGTTTAGCAGCTCCTCTAGAGGAATGTCCCATAACAACCCGCAGAGCAGATTTAGGAGGACCCCCTTCCTGTTCCCATACAAAAGACAGCTCTATAATGCGGAATCCCATAGTCTCAAACGGAGCCTGACTCATCCCATCCCACAGCTTGTGTAGGGAATCAGCAGAAGTAAAACAGACGAAAAACATCTTCAAACAACTGCTGGAAAAAAGAAGCTGATTTTCCATTTACGCCAAGCTATATATATGTAGCTCTGTTCATTTGTCAACGAAGTGTTTTGGGTCTGAATGCTCTCAAAACACTTTGTTGACAAATGAACAGAGCTACAGTGGTGGGGGCATGTTGTTTTAGCTAACGCAAAGACGAAGAAATCCAACTCAGAAGGCCAGCTTGAGGAATTGATTCAAATAGATTTGAAGGCTTTCAGATGGCAAAACACTGCACAGCAGGTTTTAATACCACAAGCCTGTATTTGAGAGCTCTGCAGAGCTATCATGGTGACAGTTATTTCATATTTTGTCATGATGATTGCAAGGTAAACCATAGAAATCCATTGTTCAGGTGACAAAGATCTACCATGAAGGCGGTGCTTTATTAAAATATGATTTCAGTCATCTAAACTGTTATCACTGTAATCATTGTAGTGTTTGTGTTTTAAAATATATTATTATGATATCACATTATTTAATCTTAACTGCACTTGTTTTCATGCAAGTTAAGCACATTTATATTGCACTTTTAGGTATTGTGTTTATTACCATAAATGCACATGGAACCTTTGCACATGCATGACAAAATACCCCTCTATACCATTTTCCTCTTTCAACAAAAAAAGATAGTGCTTGTTGTTTCATTTCATTTGAAAATGAAAGGTGGGGTAGGTAATTTTGGAGAAACCAGCTCGAGTGCGCTAGAATTTGAAAATACACAGCCGGAAAAATCTGCCACTTCCTGACAGAGCCCCTCCTCCAACACACACGAACGCGCACATGACCAATGAGGGCATGAGATAAGTTTGTGCACAGATGGAAGGCTGACAGGCAGGTAGGCCGTCCAGTTATTTTAGCCGGGCCGGCTAAAATGATTGATCGTGCTTTTTACAGTACTACGGCTTCCACAGATGACGTTTTTTTATGTATTTTTTGTCAAAGCACTTCAGATATTCATTGCTATCTGGATGTTAAGAGCATTCCATGGAATATAACAAAAAGTGTTTCTCGAGCCGGTTTCTCAAACGTACCTACCCCACCTTTAAGGTAAAAGCTTAAGTTTGTCTTAACTTCTTGAAACCTGAATACATGCTCATCCTCCCACGTAAAGCTTGACCTTACACATAATGGTAAAGTATATTCCACCAATAGAAAGAAATACATAAAATACCTCGATGTCAAACTCTAAAGAGAAGATCACCTTGTAGCTTGATGCGTTAATCGAGAAATGCACTGAGCATTTAGACTTCAATGTGAAATATTTGCTCTCATTGTTGAATCTCAGAACGTGTTGTGAAACATTTGAAAAGAAAAGCGAGGGCGCTGTGACTCTCTCAGTGGTTCACAGGTTAACGGCAACAGATGGGAAGAAGGTGTAAAATGGAAAAACACAAGAACAATATGTGCTCTGGTGTAAAAAAGTAAAGTTCTCTCTGCCAAAACAGCGACAGGAGATATTTAAAACAATACAACTATTTTTATATATGTATACGAATGTGATTGTGAGCCTGTGGAGCACATAAAATGCCTGTTTGGATATTTGCATATGCATGTCCTTTCTGAAATGTCCTTATATCGTTTTCACAAATGAGAACAGCAGACTTCATCTTTCATTCACTCTCATCCCTCAATCCTCTCTCTCCTTTTTCTTCATTTCTCTGGGTTCAGGTCGGGTTAGATTACAAGTAAGCTCCAAAATAATCATCGTAATTTATATGGGGAGCTTAGAGCTGAGGCCTGACAGAAATTCTATGTCAGAGCGGTCTAATATATTTCGTGCACAAAGGTTGGATTTATTTTTATTTTATTCTGCATCTCTTTGATGTTATATGAATATACTCCCCAATGTTTCCATGCTTTCATTAAATTGCATTCGTTTTCCAAATCAAACAAAAGTAAATCACATCCCTTGAATAGAAAAGGACCATTTGAATATAACCACTTTGTTTTCAGAGACCTGAACCATC